>NC_057801.1:224232875-224495208 GCF_018294505.1 Triticum aestivum | reverse complement strand
CTGCCCGTGCACAAGTTCGGGGTACTAAGGTGCCCCCCTACTTTAGTACACCGACAGGTTCCGGCTTTTAGGGATGTCAAAGCGGCTATAATCAACAACAGTCTAGGCAAGGAGAGCAGCAGCAGCAGCAGTCGGGTTATCAAAGCAATCTGAAGCAGTTGAATAGTGGGCAGTACCACGTGTTTACCACTAGCTTATGCAAACGCGACCAGAAGGTTCATAAGAGGGCCGTGAATTCTGTTGAGCCGACAGTTCCTCGTTACTTGAGGTGGTCAGAACAGCCCATTGTATGGAGCAGAGAAGATCACCCTTCACGGGTCGATAATCCGGGCCAGCTGGCCTTGGTGGTAGCGCCTCAGGTTGGTGGATATAAATTCACTAAGGTACTCATGGACGGAGGTAGTAGCATCAATATCCTCTATTATGAGACCTTTCGACGCATGGGGTTAACTGATAAGAATCTGAGGACATCCAACACTGTCTTCCATGGAGTGGTTCCTGGTAAGTCGGCTTACCCAGTTGGCAAGATTGAGCTGGAGGTGGCCTTTGGAGATGAATATGACTGCAGGACTGAGAAATTGACATTTGAGGTGGTCAAAATCAGGAGCCCATATCATGCCCTGTTTGGGAGGCCGGCTTATGCTAAGTTCATGGCGCGGCCGTGTTACGTTTATTTGCAGCTCAAAATGCCGGGTCACAAGGGCACCATCACTGTGCATGGAAGTCGTAAGGTAGCATTGGAATGTGAAGAAGGCGACGCGGCTTATGCTGAGTCTGCCTGTGCAGTGGAAGAGCTCAAATTTTATCAAGATAATGTTGACCCAGCGGATATGACCTCCCTAAAGAAACCAACTACAGAGCATGACCCGGCGTTGAAATTTAAATCGGCCGCCCAGACGAAGCTTGTTGACTTTACCCCGGGTGACTCTTCTAAGCAATTCAGCATCAGCAGCAATTTGGATCCCAAACAGGAAAGCACGCTCATCGAGTTCATCCATGAGAACCGGGACATCTTTGTATGGAAACCTTCTGACATGCCGGGTGTACCGAGGGAACTCGCTGAGCACACTCTCAATATCGATCAGAAGTATAAGCCGGTCAGGCAATTTCTTCGACGTTTTAACGAAGAGAGACGGAAAGCTATTGGAGAGGAAGTCGCCCGGCTCTTAGCGGCCAGGTTTATTATGAAGTTTTTTACCCGGAGTGGTTGGCTAACCCGATGCTTGTCCTCAAGAAGAACGGCACTTGGCGGATGTGTGTGGACTACACGGACTTAAACAAGGCTTGTCCGGCTGATCCCTTTGCTCTCCCCCGTATTGATCAAATCATTGATGCTACGGCAGGTTGTGAACGTTTGAGGTTTTTTGGATGCTTACTCTGGCTATCATCAGATCAAGACGGCAATTAAGGACCAGGAGAAGACGGCTTTCATCACTCCGTTTGTGGCCTTCTGTTATGTATCTATGCCGTTTGGACGCAAGAGTGCTCAGGCAACTTATTAGCGATGTGTGCAGAACTGTCTACACGATCAAATCGGGCGTAATGTTCATGCTTATGTAGATGACATCGTGATGAAGTCCAGAGAGAAGGAAACATTAATATCCGACTTGAAAGAAACCTTTGATAATCTCCGGGTTTATAAAATGATGCTTAACCCGGCCAAGTGTATATTTGGTGTACCTGCAGGCAAGCTTTTGGGTTTTTTGGTATCAAACAGAGGCATTGAAGCTAATCCGGAGAAGATTAAGGCAATTACCTCTCTGGCTAAACCGGCGTGCATCAATGATGTTCAGCGACTGGCGGGTCGTGTTGCCGCTTTAAGCCGGTTCATAATCTGGTTAGGTGAGAAGGCCCTACTGCTATATCAGATGATGAAGAAAACAAACACTTTTGTCTGGAGTGACGCTGCTGATGCTGCCTTTGAAGACTTGAAGAGATAGTTGTCTGAACCACCGGTTCTTGCAGCTCCCATTGATAAAGAGTCGTTGCTATTATACGTGGCTGCCAATTCACGAGCCGTCAGCATTGCCATCGTGGTGGAGCGTAAGGAAGCTAGCAAGGAGCATCCGGTTCAACGGACGATTTACTACATCAGTGAGGTGCTCATTAAGTCTAAACAAAGATATCCACGTTGGCAGAAACTCGTTTACGGAGTGTTTATGGCCAATCGGAAGTTGAAGCAGTACTTTCAAAGTCATCCTATAACTATGGTAAGTTCCGCCCCTTTGGGAGACATCATCCAGAATAGGGAGGCCACCGGACGAGTCGCCAAGTGGGCTATCGAGCTTGGGCATCATGGTTTGAAGTACATGCCACATACTGCCATTAAGTCTCAGGCCTTGGTGGACTTTATTAATGATTGGACAGAGTTGCAGGCACCTGAGGAGAAGCCAGATAACACAAATTGGACTATTCACTTTGACGGGTCTAGACAGCTAGAAGGCTCGGGGGCTGGAGTTGTTTTAACGTCCCCTCGAGGTGATAAATTTTGTTATGTACTCCGGCTTATGTTTCCGTGTACTAACAATGCAGCCGAGTACGAGGCATTACTCCATGGTCTCCGGATGGCCAAGGAGATGAACTTAAGCCGGGTAAGGTGTTTGGGTGACTTAGATATCGTGGCTCAACAAGTGTCAGGCAAGTGGGATTCCAAGGATCCCCTTATGGCGGCTTCTCATCGTGAAGTAGATGATGTGCCTGGTCACTTCAGGGGTTATCAAGTGGAGCACATTGATCGAAGGAAGAATGAGGCGGTTGATGCTTTAAGCCGGTTGGCATCTCAACGTAAGCCGGTGCCGCCTAACACCTTTCTTGATGTTTTACATAACCCTTCTGTCAAGGTGCCTACCAAGGAAGAACTAGCGGTGCCAGACCCGGAGGCACAGCTGGTGGAAGCTCTTCACATTATCCCAGATTGGACAGTGCCATATTTGGCCTATATGACCCGGGGAGAATTACCTGAGGATGAGACCTTGGCAAGACAAATCGTCAGGCGCTCCAAATCCATGACGATTGTTAACGGCGAATTACATCACCTAAGTGTCACTGGGGCGTTTCAATGCTGTGTGTCACCTGCAGAAGGCCAAGAAATACTTCATGAGATCCATGAAGGGGATTGTGGCCATCATGCCGGGTCAAAATCTCTGGTAGCCAAAGCTTTCCGTCATGGTTTCTACTGGCTGACGGCTCATGCTGATTCGGAGGATCTGGTCAGTAAATGTGACGGTTGTCAAAAGTTCTCACGACGAGCTCATGTGCCGGCTCAAGAGTTGAGGATGATCCCAATCACTTGGCCATTTGCGGTCTGGGGGCTTGACATGGTTGGACCTTTCAAGAGGTCTAAAGATAAAAAGACACATCTCCTGGTGGCAGTGGATAAGTTTACAAAGTGGGTTGAGGCAGAGGCGGTTCAATTCATGAAAAAGGTGATCTTTCGTTTTGGTTTCCCACACAGCATTATAACTGATAATGGCACTAATCTCTCCAAGGGTGCCATGGAAGAGTTCTGTCAACGAGAACATATCCGACTTGATGTTTTGGTTGTTACTCATCCTCAATCCAATGGTCAAGCAGAAAGAGCTAATCAAGAGATCCCGAAGGGTATCAAGCCCCGTCTCTTTGTCCCCTTACAGCGGACTCCGGGTTGTTGGGTGGAGGAGTTACCTTCTGTATGCACCTAACAGATCTACAGGCTACACGCCTTTCTTTATGGTGTATGGTGCAGAGGCGGTCCTGCCAAGTGACATCCGGCACGATTCACCCCGCGTGGCGGCTTATGTTGAGGCTGACAACGAAAAAGCTCGTCAGGATGCGCTTGATTTGTTGGATGAGGAGCGAGACTTGGTAATAGCCCGCTCGGCAATTTATCAACAAGACATGTGCCGCTATCACAGCCGTCGAGTTAGGAGCAGAACCTTTCAGGAAGGCGATTTGGTGCTCCGGCTCATCCAGGATCAGTCTGACATGCACAAGCTATCCCCACCTTGGGAAGGACCCTTTGTGGTCAGCAATTGCACAACGGATCATACTACCTCATTGATGTTCGAGAGCACAAAGACTCAAGTAAATCGGAGGAGGAGACCCGCTGGCCGTGGAATATTGCTCATCTCCGGCCTGACTATACTTAAGCCACCGGCTGTCATGATGTATATATTTTTTGACAATGTATATATTATATAAAGAAATAAAGCAGGACCTCCGTCCTTTTTACACTCAAAGGTTTATGTGTCTTTTTTATCAGGTGATGGAGACAACCAACAGGGAGCGGATCACATTTGAATCCGGCTTTCCCTTTGGTCTGGCTTATGATCATATCTGAATCTAGCTATGGTCACTTGGGGGCTTCCTGTTCAAACATACTCCCTCCGTTCCTAAATATAAGGTGTATTAGTTTTTCAAAAAGTCAATTGTTGTCTATGTTTGACCAACTTTACATCAAAATATATAAAGATTTATAATACTAATTATATAAAATGTAAAAATATAGTTCATGATGAATCTAGTGATAATGATTTGGTATTCTAGATATTGATATTTTTGTCCATAAACTTGGTCAAACTTAGAGAAGTTTGACTTTTTGGAAAAATAATACACCTTATATTGAGGAACGGAGGGAGTAGGTCGTATTCGAACCAAAGAGAACATAGTTGTCGATACCCACTTGATCGGCATATTGCCAAACCCACTTGGGGGCTTCTTGATCATATTTGAATCACAGCTTAACCCCTTTGGGTCTGACGTGGATCGTATTCGAATCAGCGTCATTAAACAACTCTTATGGTCACTTGGGGGCTTCCTGTTCAAACATAGGTCGTATTCGAACCAAAGACAACATAGCTGTCGATACCCACTTGATTGGCATCGCCACAGCCACTGGGGGCTATATGATCGTATCCGAATCTTAGCTTAACCCCTTTGGAACGGTTTACTGATCGTATTCAAATCAGAAGCCTGTAAATGTTGTTTATCATCCAACAAAAGGATAGATTGTTTTTGACTATCTTGAGACCTTCTTGAAAACATTATGAGATCTTTTTTTCTTACGGTTTCATATTGATTACCCCATGTTCTTAAGTTCCAGGTAAAAATCATATGAGCAGGGAATATTATCAAGGGGGTCGCAGGATAAGGCAAAGAAAATTCAAACATCAAGGAAATAAATGGTCAACATAAGCCAGAAACATATAATGATGGCGGCTTATGAAAGTATTAATTACCAGGGGCATGCGCAAGGGCATGACAAACATTGAGAAGTTTTTACTACTCTATTACAAGACTTCCCGAGTCTGAATAAACGAAGCATTGTTTTTTGCAAAGTTATAAACCACCTGGCGGTTCATTCCTTCGGCGGGCTCGACGACTCCGGGTTATCCTTCCCCACCTCTCCGTCGGTTGCTTTGTCCTGGAAGGATGATGAGGCCCAGTCAATGCCACTCAAGGCTTCAAACTCAGCCTCATCATCTATTAAACCGGCTGGGTCCACTTCAGGGGCAAAAGTATGCTTATGCGTTGGAGGAATCAGGCTGACTTGATCATATGGAATGTTTGGAATTCTCCGGTTCTCACTATCATAGCCCGGCGAATACTTGGTAAGATCAGTATCATTCCCAATAAGGGTAGCCATGGGACGTATGACTTTGACACAGGCGGTGAAATCATGATCATCAAATACAGTACCATCCTCCTTCAGGCTCGGGTATCCAAGAGCGAGGTCAGGAGGGTCTAGCTCTGGCATCCATGCCTTTGCCCGACTCAATGCGGCCACGGCTCCGGCTCTTAAAGATGCCCGCCTTAAATCTTGATTTGGTTGAGGTAGTACTACGAGATGCCTCAGCACGTCTTGCAGGGCAGGGAGTGGTATTTGATAAGGCTACAACGGCCAAGGCACGTTGTGACCCGGAGTACAGTTGTTCCACTAAAGTGTAAACCGCCTTAAGTTTGATCAGCATGCTCTGCTTGAGGTTGGTGCTCCTGGGGCCTGTGTTTTCACAAGTACAGCAGTAAGCCGGAGGTAATTATTACAATAGTCATTGGAAGATTACAAAGCTTGAGGTTTTGTACAGTAACTTACCGAAGATGGCTGAGACCATTTGGGATATCTGTTGTTTTAAGTCAGACAACTCAGTTGTTGCCTCTGCAAGAGATGCTTCTGCCATCTCGGCCCGAGTCACTAGTGAAGCCTTCTCATCAGCCTAGATTTTCTTCTCTGACTCAAAAATTTTCTTCAGCTTCTCTTGTTCAGAGACGCTGAATTCAAATTTGGAGTTGGCCTTCTGAGTTTCAAGTTCTTGAGTTTTCAGCCGGCTTTTTAGGTCAGCAAGCTCCGACTCAAATTGACTTATGGTGGCTTGCATTAATACCAGGTTATGGTAAGGATCATGGTAAGGTAACATTACAAGTAAAGATAATTGGCACTTGGGGGCTAATGTATGTTAAAGAATTTTTTAACCTACAAATCCGAGTCATGCATATTAAGTCCCAAACATTTTACAAAGATACTTGGCACTTGGGGGCTAATGTGTATCGCAAGTTCAAAGTAAAATGCTATTACCGGGCTAAATATATTCTCTTTAAACCAGACAAACCAACAGTAAACAGATTTTTAAGTCTGCAGCATATTCAATCATAAGCAATAGACTTGGGGGCTGGTACAGTAAGTAAGGAAAATAGACCTCAGATTTGTGCTGTATTTGCTTCACCATGTCAATTTCCAGGTCACGACTATTATGCACTTGATTCAGATAGCCCGAGACTATATCACCAATGCTTAAGTGAGTATAATCAGTAATGTCCTACTTGGCCTTTCGGTGTTCGGCAAGTTCTTCCTTGGCAGTACATTTGGCAAGGACAGTAGGCCGCCCTGGTTCAACATATTGACTTTTCAGACATTCAACTTCCGGGTCAGTCGTCTTGACCGGGCTAGGAGCTTCCGGATTATCAGAGCTATGGACAGCATCTTCGGCAGGCGGGTCAGAGGTTGGCACCGGAATATCAAAAGCCGGTTCAGGCGGCGGCTGATGGGTAGAGCTGTTAGGAGCAGACATGTCAAGCGCCGGTTCAGTAACAACTGGGTCTTGGGACGGCTTATTCTTTCTTGCCCTCTTGATGGGCTTCACTTGCATGCTGTTAATGAAGGTGAAAGGATGAATATTAAAGCATAAGTAAGGTAAAGCCTAAAGTAAACAAGGTTACATTACCCGGGGGCAGTTTTGAAAGCCGGCATGTTTGATTGCATAGACTCACCGGAGGAAGGAGAGGTATCCTGATAATTAGAGTCAGATGAATTGAGAGGTTGGCGAATTAAACCCGCCAAAGGTAAAACAGAACGTAAATCGGAGATAACCTTGGTCCGACGCTTCCTAGTTACATCGGGTAAGCCGGAGGAGAGTTCTGCATCCTTGTTGGTCCGGGTCTGCCTCCGGTTTTCGAGTTGTTGTTGATTCAAAAGAAATTGAGGATCTTGATAAGCTAGAGGATGTGAAAATCTTACTTTCCGGGTCACCCTTCAAATTTTTTGCCTTGGCAAAGGCTCTGAGTCGGAGGATATTATAGTTACCTCTTCCTCAATTGCTTGACTGTTCCCCGTATCCTCCCAAAAGGATAGAATGTCAGTAAAATAACGACAAAGGAGTTAAGAAAATTAAAGGATTACCTCTTCATCATCCGAAGAAGTATCATCCAATTTGAACAAGTCGGAGGCGCTGGGTTTCTTCTTCTTTGAGGTTCTAGTCTTGGCGGCTTTCCTTTCTGTTTTCTTGGTTGTCCTGGATTGTTTGGCAGCCTCATGGTCATACTTGACCTTCCAGAAGTTGTCATCGGCCTGTGGAAAAGGATAAGGAACTATGAGTATAAACAGGGTATACCATGATAAAGAGTATTTATTAAAGATTCCTAACTTACTGCAGGGGTCGGGTTCTTCTTGTAGAAGGGAAGTAAGCCAAAGGCATTACTAGTTACAGTGCCCTCCTTCAGCAGTGATAGGGTTGTAGCATCTACCACATCATCTGGTAAGTCGTCAGGACTATGACGCAGTGGATCATCCTTCTCGCCTGTGTAAGTACACATTAAGCCGGAACGGCGGCTTAAGGGAAGTACTCGCCAAGTGACCCAGACTCGGACCAGATCGATGCCGTTTAAACCACTTCCCAAAAGAGCTTTGATCTTCTTGATGGTGGGATTGAGAGGCAGACGCTCAACATCAGTCAATTTATCCGCCAGCGGATGGTTGGACTCAAGGCGCAGGGCGCGGAAACCGGGCAGAGGGCTCTCATCAGCCGGTGAAGTGTCCTGACAATAGAACCACGTCTGATTCCAATCTTTTGGATCACTCGGCAGTTCAGCGTAAGGAAAAAGGCAGTCCCTCCCCCGCTGAATCGAAATGCCGCCAAGCTCAAGACTAGGCCTGTTGGCACGTTCATTCTGCCGGTTTAAGTAGAAAAGCTCTCAGAATAAAAGCAGACTTGGCTCCTCTCCCAGGTACACCTCGCAGAAGACTTGGAAATTGCAAATATTTGACACGGAATTGGGTCCAATGTCTTGAGGTCTAAGATCAAAGAAGTTCAAAACCTCCCTGAAGAATTTTGAGCCGGGAGGGGCAAATCCCCGGTTCATGTGATCCGTGAAAATTACTACCTCCCCTTATTTGGGTTGAGGCCTCTCTTCAGACGGGTCAGGAGCACGATAAGACATAACCTCCTTTTTTGGCAGATGGCCAGACTTCACGAATTCAGACAGTTTACTCTTAGTAATTGTGGATGGGACCCAATTGCAAGTCACAGGGGCCTTGGTTGCCTTAGGTGCCATGTTAACAGTTGGCCTACGACAAAATAAGAGGTTCCAGTTTAATTTTGACCCGGGAGAAAATATCTTAATTACTCAAGGAGGCGGCTTAATAAGGGGCCTAATGACATAAGGATAACTATGCAATAGTATTTAAGCCGCTACATGTATCAAAAGCAGTTCAAACTTCTTAAGGTCATGAGAAGCAAGCAAGGTTCACAGGTCAGTGTCATTTATTTAAGCCGGCTACATGGATAGTTGTGTTTAAGAGTATTTGACAGAAGTAGTTTTCTGGGTGATACAAACAGGTTTCATAATCTGCTACTGTTATTTGAGATCAAAAAATATACGGGATTACTTGAATCCTCGACATCGTGGTTCATTCCATGACAGATTTCACAATTCCAGGACAGATTGACAAAGGGAATTGTATACGGGATTACTTGAATCCTCGACATCGTGGTTCTTTTGATGAGATCATCGTGGAACATGTGGGAGCCAACATGGGTATCCAGATCCCGCTGTTGGTTATTGGCCGGAGAGTCGTCTCGGTCATGTCTACATGTCTCCCGAACCCGTAGGGTCTACACACTTAAGGTTCGGTGACGCTAGGGTTGTAGAGATACTAGTATGCGGTAACCCGAAAGTTGTTCGGAGTCCCAAATGAGATCTCGTACGTCACGAGGAGTTCCGGAATGGTCTGGAGGTGAAGAATTATATATAGGAAGTCCAGTTTCGGCCATCGGGAAAGTTTCGGGGGTTACCGGTATTGTACCGGGACCACCGGAAGGGTCCCGGGGGTCCACCGGGTGGGGCCACCTATCCCTGAGGGCCACAAGGGCTGAAGTGGGAAGGGGAACCAGCCCCTGGTGGGCTAGTGCACCCCCCTTGGCCCCCCTGCGCCTAGGGTTGGAAACCCTAGGGGTGGGGGCGCTCCACTTGGCTTGGGGGGCAAGCCACCCCCCTTGGCCGCCGCCCCCCTTGAGATCCAATCTCTAGGAGGTTGGCGCCCCCCTGGTCCCTATATAAAGAGGGGGGAGGGAGGGCAGCTGCACCCAAGTCCATGGCGCCTCCCTCTCCCTCTGCAACACCTCTCCCTCTCGTAGAGCTTGGTGAAGCCCTGCCGAGATCGCCGCTTCTTCCACCACCACGCCGTCGTGCTGCTGGATCTCCATCAACCTCTCCCTCCCCTTGCTAGATCAAGAAGGAGGAGACGTCTTCCCCAACCGTACGTGTGTTGAACGCGGAGGAGCCGTCCGTTCGGCACTAGGATCATCGGTGATTTGGATCACAACGAGTACGACTCCCTCAACCCCGTTCTCTTGAACGCTTCCGCGCGATCTACAAGGGTATGTAGATGCACTCCTCTATCTTGTTGCTAGATGACTCCATAGATTGATCTTGGTGAAGCGTAGAAAAATTTTATTTTCTGCAACGTTCCCCAATAGTGGCATCATGAGCTAGGTCTATGCATAGTTTCTATGCACGAGTAGAACACAAACTTGTTGTGGGCGTAGATGTTGTCAATTTTCTTGCCACTACTAGTCTTATCTTGCTTTGGCGGCATCGTGGGATGAAGCGGCCCGGACCGACCTTACACGTACGCTTACGTGAGACAGGTTCCACCGACTGACATGCACTAGTTGCATAAGGTGGCTAGCGGGTGTCTATCTCTCCCACTTTAGGTTGAGCAGATTCGATGAAAAGGGTCCTTATGAAGGGTAAATAGAAATTGGCATATCACGTTGTGGTTTTACGTAGGTAAGAAACCTTCTTGCTAGAAACCTATAGAAGCCACGTAAAAAACATGCAACAACAATTAGAGGACGTCTAACTTGTTTTTGCAGCATATGCCTTGTGATGTGATATGGCCAAAAGGATGTGATGAATGAAATATATGTGATCTATGAGATTGATCATGTTCTTGTAATAGGAATCACGACTTGCATGTCGATGAGTATGACAACCGGCAGGAGCCATAGGAGTTGTCTTTATTTTTTGTATGACATGCGTGTCATTGAATAATGCCATGTAAATTACTTTACTTTATTGCTAAACACGTTAGCCATAGAAGTAGAAGTAATCGTTGGCGTGACAACTTCATGAAGACACGATGATGGACATCATGATGATGGAGATCATGGTGTCATGCCGGTAACGAAGATGATCATGGCGCCCCGAAGATGGAGATCAAAGGAGCAATATGATATTGGCCATATCATGTCACTATTTGATTGCATGTGATGTTTATCATGTTTTGCTTCTTATTTGCTTAGTACGACGGTAGTAAATAAGATGATCCCTTATAATAATTTCAAGAAAGTGTTCCCCCTAACTGTGCGCCGTTGCAAAAGTTCGTTGTTTCGAAGCACGATGTGATGATCGGGTGTGATAGATTCTAACGTTCACATACAATGGGTGTAAGACAGATTTACACATGCAAAACACTTAGGTTGACTTGACGAGCCTAGCATGTACAGACATGGCCTCGGAACACAAGAGACCAAAAGGTCGAACATGAGTCGTATGGAAGATACGATCAACATGGAGATGTTCACCGATGATGACTAGTCCGTCTCACGTGATGATCGGACACGGTCTAGTTGAGTCGGATCATGTGTCACTTAGATGACTAGAGGGATGTCTAATCTGAGTGGGAGTTCATTAAATAATTTGATTAGATGAAATTAGTCTAAAAACCTTTGCAAAATGTCTTGTAGATCAAATGGCCAACGCTCATGTCAACCTCAACTTCAACGCATTCCTAGAGAAAACCAAGCTAAAAGATGATGGCAGCAACTATTCGGACTGGGTCTGGGACCTGAGGATCATCCTCATAGCTGCCAAGAAAGCATATGTCCTAGAAGGACCGCTAGGTGAAGCACCCATCCCAGAGAACCAAGATGTTATGAACGCTTGGCAGTCACGTGCTAATGATTACTCCCTCGTGTCGTGGGAAACGAGCACCTATGGGGCAGGGCCCCTTTTCGGTCCGGCAGGGAGCGGAGGGCGCACGAAGAGCAGATCGAGGCGAAGCACGCGAGGGATTTTACCCAGCTTCGGAGCTCTCCGGAGAGATAATACTCCTACTGCTGCTTTGTGTATGTATTGTGTTCTTGCTCGAAAGCATGAGCATGGTGTAGTTTCGAATGAGTCGAACCCCCTCTATGTGCGCATGGGCCTCCTTTTTATAGGCTAAAGGGGTCACCGACAGGTGGCTACGCAGAGAAGGGTAAAAAACTAAAAAGAGGGGTTGGTACAACCGCTATCAACAGTGCCCCCTACCTAACTCTGACGGCAAGGGACAAGGGCATTTAATGCCCGTCCGGTCGCCCAAACAGTGCAGGAAACGACCGTTAGGGGTGCCACCGATCGCCACGATGGCCTTCTCGTCATCTCCACTTGCCACCTCGCACCGCTTGGCTGCACAGCCGCCCGACACGTGCGCCAGGAACGATCTTGGGGCGACACGTAGTTGGATGTGCTGGAGCGTGGGCGCAGAGTAGTGGCTTCGCCACGGCAAGCGCCTTGCCGCGGTCGTTATCTTGTCGCACCTGAAAGCTTGTGGCTCGCCAGGGTCTTGCCGGGACGCGCAACGCGTTGCGGCAAGTTTCTTGGCTGGCCCTCCCGACAAGCTCCTCTTGTCGGGGCCTTGTCCTTCCCGGCAAGCTCCTCTTGCCGGGATCTTGTCTTCTCAGTTTAAACACTTTGTTCTTGAATGGCATCAAATAGGAATAGCGGAGGATCTTGGCGGACGCCCGGCAAGCCTTGCCGCGGGACGCTGCGACTGCCCGTGCACAAGTTCGGGATACTAAGGTACCCCTACTTTAGTACACCGACAGGAGCCCCCGGGCCTGGGCCACACACGGTGCCAAGCGCTGTTGGGCCAGGCCCAAAACAGGGCACGGGCACACACAGCCTGGGTCCACACCAAATCTAACTCCGTATCCACCGTGCCCTCCCGTAACGGCACGCGTCAAACGTGGCGTCGTGGGAGAGATCGTGGGCAATTCTTAAATCAAAAAAGGCGTAACATTCGCCTCTCCTCTTTATAAGCAGAGGAAACAGGGGCCGTTCCCCCACCTTCGCCACTTGCGGTTTCTTCCTCAGAAAGCTCTGCCGCTCCCCTCCGCTTCCCAAGCCGAAAGAGAGCGGCGCTCCGCCGCCTGTAGCCGCCGTCGCCACCAACGCCTCCGCGCTCCTCCACCGCCTCCGCCATGGACCCAAAGACCGGGAAGAGTGCGAAGTCGGCCGAGGCGCTGCGGCTCGAGGCGCTGCGCAAGGAGCGAGCACTTTTCCCCCCGAGCTCACCCCGAAGGCGCTGCGGGAGGAGTTCTATCTCTTCTGGTCGACGGAGACGCGGGCGCATCCGCGCACGCCGGTGCTCTCCGCCGAAGCTTCTACTTCGAAGCGGTGCCCAAAAGGGTATCATTTCTTTCCAATGTTCTTCTATTGCGGGCTCTGCCCGCCCTTTTCCGATTTCTTCTGCGACGTCATGAATACATACGGGCTCCATCTCCTTGACTTCACCCCCAACGCCGTTCTAACAATGGCGGTTTTCGCGCACCTTTGTGAGAACTTTGTCGGAGTCCACCCCAACGTTGCCCTTTTCCGCCATTATTTCATTCCTCGGGTCGAGAAAGGAGAGCCCTTGTCGGGCGGGGTCTCCTGGATCTCAAGGGTCGGCAAGAAGGAGGTGTATCTGGAGGGGGAGCTCCGCGGCAAATGGGACGAGTGGAGGGCTGAATGGTGTTGGATTGTTGACGCAGATCCGCAGCCATTCACCAATTTGTGCCAGACCCGAGTAGTGCGCGGTGGCGACTGGGGCGCTCTGGGGGCGGACGATGCCAAGCTGAAGATCGCCACCACCCGGATTCTACGGCTCAGGCTTGCCGGGCTCACAGTAGGGGCCGTTGGCGCGGATTTTCTTTGTCGCCGCATCGCCCCTCTGCAGGAGAGGAGGAGGCCTGCCTGGCTGTTTGGCGGCCCGGCGGATAGCATGAGGCTGCGTCCAGGCCTCAATTTCAACTTCACAGTTCTGGAGTTGGATGGGATGCTCAAGGAGCTGTTCAAGCACGACGCCAACCATCCGGAGTGGTTCAGGCTGCCGCAGGGTGTCATCCCACTATGCAACAACTCCCAGCTTGATCGCATCCGTGCAATGATGCCGGAGTGCGACTCGCATGGGATCATCCCAACTTGGAAAGAGCCCGCCGACGACGTAGTGCACAATTCTTCGATAGCTTGGTGGAGGTAGCAGTCTGTGCCGACGAGCAGAGGCTCCTCACCCGTGACACCACCGACGACGAGATGCGGTACATCGCCACCAGGGCTGAAGAGGCGGCAGCAGCCGCCGCCGCGGGTGAGTTTGGCTTCACGTTGGAGGAGGCAGAGGTGGCCGAGGCGGCAAGCCTTGCCGACCGATAGGACCTTGGCGGGGAGGTCGCTGGCGAGGAGGAGCCCGAAGCCGAGGCAAACGAGCCTGCCGGGGGTGCAAGTGGCCAACCATCTTCAAGCAGCTTGCCGCAGACGGGGCCCTCAGCGTAGCCCCTAGCTCAAACAAGGAGGCGTCTTCGCAGGGCCGGAGACACAGCAGGGCGGCAGACGGGCCAACAGCCGCAGCACCGTGGGACACGCTCCACCGCGGCAAGTACCATTGCTGCAGGAGCATCTCATGCTGCGCCGGCAACTGGGGCTGGGTCTTCTCGAGCAGCCACGTCTGATCCCACCGCAGCCTCCGGCAAGCGCCCAAGGGAGCCTACTCCTCCGCCTCACCGCGCAGAAAGGGTACCAGACTTCGACCTCTCCGCGTTGAGCTCCGACAAGGAGGAAGAAGAGGAGGAGGAGTAAGACTTCTTCCTTGTTGTACTTGTATTTCTTCGATCTCTGTTGTTTCTTATCTTGCATCTGATTCGCTTCCCTCTGAATCCTTGTTCCATTTCAGGACTCTGGCCGAGAGAGCGGCGAAGAGGGCCAAGGTCCCCGTGGTTGTCATCGAGGCCGATCCTGCTGTGATGGCAGAGGACACGTCCGAGACCACCTTGACGGACCCGGCACCTTCTCCATGAAGCAGCCCCTAGCACAGCCCCCAGCGTAAGTATTTGTTCACTTCCTGTTGTGGGGCGTGTGTGGGTGCTCTTTCTTTGCTGTCATTGTGATTGTTCACTTGCTTGTGTAGGAGCAGAGCAGGCCCATCAGGAGCAACCAGAAGCCGCTCTAGAGGTGCTGTCTGCTTCGACTATGCCGCCAAGGGGCGATTCCCCGACAAGGGAGCGCTCCCCAGCAAGGGAGAGGTCCCCGGCAAGGGGCGGGACCAGCGAGCCTTCGGTGGTGGAGCCCATGGTCATAGAGCCCAGTACAGGTAACCCTCCTTGTCGGAAATTTTCCCTTGGGTTCTTCTTCTGATCTTCTTTTTGGATATTTGCTTGACTTTTCCTTCCTCTTCCTGTCTTCAGATCTCCCTCCCACAGATCCAATGGAGACTGAGGCCACCGGCGAGGAGGACGCACGCGGCAATACCGAAGATGTCGCCGCCACCGAGGAAGAGGCCGACGCTGACGATCCTGCCGGCGAAGAGGCCGCCAAGGCTGCTGGTGCAGGAGCTGGCGAGGGGTCCGGCGATCGCACTAATGACCCGGAGGGCGCAGGAGCGCAAGGCGCTACACCGACCGCTGACCCCTCTGCCGCTGACGCAGCACCGGGCTCCGAGGAGCCCCAGCCTGGCGCCTACTTGAAGGCCGGCAAGGGTGTCTTCATCCATCTTCCCTGGGCGTCGAGCTCCAGGGCGCCGATCGAGGGAGAGTCTTTTGACGGAGAGGTGCTCGCCTCCGCCGGGCTGTCAGTGGTTGACGCACCAAGCAGCAGCTACGGCGAGTCCGAGGAGGAGCAACTGCTCCGGAAGCTGGTGTCGCTCTACCGCGCCCGGCAGGCGAAGCTGGAGTCCTGGGAAGCGCTTGTCGCGCAGGCGGGAGTTGACATAGAGAAGCATGCGGAGGAGCTCTAGAGCCGCAACCAAGAGGCCCTCCGATCCATTGCGGAGGAGAGGGCGCAGCTTGTCGAGGCGTGGAAGGCCTTCATCCTTGAGAAGGCAGAAGCTGAGGAGCAACAGAGGCTTGCCGCTGAGGAGGTGTCCACCCGGGAGGGTGAACTGACGCAGCGGAAAGTTAATCTGGACAGCTACGAGGAGGAGCTCGCCGCACGCGAGCAATCACTTGGAGGGGCGCTCAAGGAGGCGAAGGACGCTGCTGCAGCTGCCGAAGCCGCCAAGAAGGAATTGGAGGTGAAGGTGACGCAGCTGGAGGCTGACCTGAAAGGGAAAAATGAGGAACTTGTCGCACTCCAGCGCGAACGCGAGAAGGATGCCCTTGCTCATGGCGATCTGCAAGTCCAACTCGCCGACAAGGGCAAGGAACTGAACACCGTCAAGGACTCAAATGCTGACTTGGAGCTGAAGCTGGCCACATTGACGGAGACGCTAGACGGTGCCAAGAAGAGGGAGGAGGACTTGAAGCAAGAGATCAAGGGCAACGAGGAGCTGCTAACGAGGGCCGCCGAGACTCAAAACACCTTCAGGGCCATGGTGGAGCTCTGGACAGAGGGCCTCGTCAACATTGCCGCAACCATCGACGAAGAGCTGGCGGAACTGGACTTGGCGGGCTTCGGGTACTCCTCCGACGAGAACCTCCAGCCCAGCGCCAAGCTTACTCTTTTCTTCAAGGGTGTGGCGACGGCTCTCCAGCAGCTCCGGAAAAGGATCCCAAAGAAGTTGGCTGACGAGTCGCGCGCAATCTGCGCCAAGGTCTTGGAGAAGGTGTTGGTGAAGATACTCTTCCGCAACCCGGGCCTCGACCTCACCCGCGTCCTCAAGAAGCTGCCGGCGGGTGCTGATCTTGAAGAGCTCAAAGCCATTGTCGCACCCATCATGGACAAGGTGAATGAAGTCAGGAGGATCGATGGCGAGCGCATGGATTAGGCCACCCTTCTTCTCCCTTCCTTATCGCTGTTATTTAAGTTATGAGAACAATTTAGTCAGTGCCGCAACAAGTTACTTTTGTAATATAACTTTATTTTGGGCAATGCTTGCTACATTATCTCCTTTACTCGATTCCCTCCCTTGTATGTTTTTACCCTACGCTTTTAGGGAACTTGCCGGCGCAGGCACCCTTGCCACGAGCGCTGAGTGCGGAACATCAGCAGCCTGCTGGCGGTGTTGCCTCCGGCAAGAAACCTTGTCGGGACTAGTCGCAGCGCACTTACATTGTTGAGCGGACTCGAAACAAAGTAGGGGCGCAACTAGCCCCGAGCCGGTTCCTCCGCGCACAGGTTTTCCATACAAAGCGTGGTCGTTCAAGGAATATAACTTAAGAAATTTAAAACTGATTGTGCTCAAACTTCGGCAACTTAGCTTTTCTGTCGTCTGCGTCCCGGCAAGGCTATACTTCTCTGAACGACGCCTAGTCCACACCACCATCTTCTCCTCCCCCCCCAGGTGAATTTGTGGGCGGAGGAACCTTCTCTTTAAGAGAAAGAAAGAAGAGAAAATAAAGATATGGAGCCTTAAGGCTTGTTATTGCTTACAGGGAGCAAGTGTTGCACAAGGTGTCAGATTATATATGCGAAAAAGAAAAATGCATGAAATTTGACAACTTTTGAATAGCATACGATCTTTATTTATGCACGGGATCTGCGCCCGGCTTTGTACAAAGGGTTACATGCAACAGCGGCAAGGCTTGTACAAAAGTTGGTTGCCGGGACAGCAGGTTCCGGCAACCGCGCCTTATGGGTAAAACTTACGAAGATGCTCTATGTTCCAGGAGTTGCTCACCGGAAAGCCATCTTCGGTCTCAAGGCGGACAGCGCCAGGCCTAGTGACTCGCTTTACCCGATAAGGGCCTTCCCACTTCGGCGTCAACTTGTTGGAATTCTTGGCGGATTGAACGCGCCGAAGAACAAGGTCGCCTTCCTCGAAGCTTCTGGCACTAACTCTGCGGCTATGGTAGCGACGCAAAGCTTGCTGGTAGCGAGCAGCTCGTACAGCAGCCTGAAGACGATCTTCCTCGAGGAGCAGCGCGTCATCTTGCCGCAGCTGCTCTTGCTCAAGCTCATCATAAGCGAGCACTCGAGGTGATCCGTATACGAGTTCCGTGGGGAGAACTGCCTCTGCTCCGTAGACAAGAGCAAAAGGTGTCTGGCCAGTGGCTCGATTTGGTGTCGTCCTGATCGACCAAAGAACCACTCGCAGCTCCTCGATCCAATTCCTTCCGCACTTGTGTAGCCTGTCAAAAGTTCTGGTCTTGAGCCCGCGCAGCACTTCAGCATTTGCCCTCTCCACTTGACCGTTGCTTCTCGGGTGAGCAACAGAAGCGAAGCAGATCTTGGCGCCAAGATCTTGGACGTACTGCATGAAGGTGCGGCTCGTGAATTGTGTGCCATTGTCGGTGATGATCCTGTTAGGGACTCCGAAGCGGCAAACAATTGACCTGAAGAACTCGACTGCTGACTGTGCTGTCACCTTCCTCACTGCTTCCACCTCCGGCCACTTCGTGAACTTGTCGATCGCCACGTACAAGTACTCGAAGCCCCCGACAGCTCGGGGAAAGGGGCCGAGGATGTCGAGCCCCCAGACCGAAAATGGCCAGGACAAAGGGATTGTTTGGAGAGCTTGAGCTGGTTGATGTATCTGCTTGGAGTGGAACTGGCATGCTTCACACTTGGTTACTTGTGCAGTTGCATCCTGGAGGGTTGTTGGCCAGAAGAAACCTTGCCGGAAAGCCTTGCCGGCAAGTGCTCTTGCGCCAATGTGGTGACCACATATGCCTCCATGTATCTCCGCCAACAGCTCTTGTCCTTCTTCCCGGGAAATGCACTTCAATTTCACTCCGTTGAATCTTCTTCTGTATAGTATGTCATCGACAAACTGGTACATACTTGATTGCCGGGCTACTCTCTCCGCTTCTTCTTGCTCTTCGTGAAGTTCTCCTGTTTGGAGGAAATGGACGATCTGCTGCGCCCATGCCGGAGCCTGTGGCTCGACAACAAGGGCTA
This sequence comes from Triticum aestivum, assembly GCF_018294505.1. NCBI lineage: Eukaryota > Viridiplantae > Streptophyta > Magnoliopsida > Poales > Poaceae > Triticum > Triticum aestivum. Next base: position 224,476,386 of record NC_057801.1, on the reverse strand, counting down.
AAGGCGCAAATGCTGTTGCGGGAACATCTGCTTCCACGGCAAGAACTTGCGATTCAGCCGGAGCTTGGTGTTCCCCGGCAAGATTGCCGGAGCAAAACTTGTCGGGAGCGTCTGCTTCAACGAAACAAACCCTAGGGTTTGTCGGAGCAGACTGCTCCTCAGCGCTCTTTGTGTTGATCTTGGGGACCCTCTTGACGGTGGCTTCGGGGAGCTCAGCCGGAAAGTAGTCACCAGAAATCAACTTCCTCTTCTTGCTCTGTCCAGTTGATGGTGTTACAGATGGTTGAGTCAGTTTGAGCACAAAGATCCCTGGTTCCACAGACAACTTGAGTGCGGCGCATTTTGACAGGCCATCTGCAATGTCATTTTGAGCTCTTGGAACATGTTCCATTTGCAGGCCGTCAAAATGCTCTTCCAACTTCCTCACTTCATCAATGTAGGCTTCCATCAACAGACTCTGATAATCTTTGTTCACTTGGCGGACGACAAGCTGTGAGTCACCCCTGACAATAAGCTTCTTGATCCCAAGGTCTGCCGCGATCCTGAGTCCGGCAAGCAAGCCTTCATACTCTGCAGTATTGTTTGTTGCTAGCTCCTTGGGAAAGTGCATCTGGATCACGTACTTGAGGTGCTCTCCAGTGGGTGCGACAAGTAACACACCTGCACCGGCGCCTTGCAGCGAGAAGGCACCATCAAAGTACATGATCCATTCTTTGTTTGCTTCCTTGGCGGGGATCCTCGTCTCCGGAGTTTCTTCATCGGGTGTTGGCGTCCACTCTGCTATGAATTCTGCCAATGCTCGGCTCTGGATAGTTGAAGTACTTTCAAACCTGAGGCCAAAGCTCGACAGTTCCAGTGCCCACTCGACAATCCTGCATGTTGCTTCTGGATTCTGCAATATCCTCTTCAACGGAAAGCGAGTGACAACTGTGATCTCGTGTGCTTGAAAATAATGGCGCAGCTTCCTCGAGGCCATGAGAAGGCCGAAAAGCAACTTCTGCACACCAGAGTACCTTGACCTAGCCCCCTGCAGAAGGGAACTGACAAAATAAACTGGGCGCTGCACCATCTTTTTCTGTTTCTCTTCTTGTGGCTGCGCAGATACATTCTTGCCGGGACCAGAGCTTGTCGGGGAAGCCCCCTACTTGTTGCTAGACTCGCTTGCCGTGGTCGCTGGCCCATCATCCGTCTCCCTCTCCGCTACTAACGCAGCACTAACCACTTGATTGGTTGCCGCTAGATACAGCAGCAACTTCTCTTGTGGCTTAGGTGCGACAAGTATTGGAGTGGAGGACAGGTATCTCTTCAAGTCTTGTAGCGCAGCCTCCGCTTCCGGAGTCCACTTCATTGGACCTACCTTTTTCAGAATTTTGAAAAATGGCAGGGCGTGCTCAGCAGACTTAGAGATGAACCTACTGAGAGCAGCAACGCAGCCGGCAAGCCTTCGTACATCCTTGACGCGCTTCGGTGCTTCGATCTGCTCAATGGCCTTGATCTTGTCCGGATTGGCTTCGATCCCCCGCTGAGACACAAAGAACCCGAGAAGCTTGCTGGAAGGAACTCCAAACACGCACTTCTCGGGGTTCAACTTGAGATTGATCTTGCACAGATTTGCAAAAGTCTCGCCTAAATCTTGGATCAAAGTTTCTTTGTCTTTGCTCTTGACCACTATGTCATCCATGTAAGCTTCTACATTTCTGTGCAACTGTGGCTCAAAAGCATGACTGACTACTCTTGCAAACGTTGAACCAGCATTCTTTAGTCTGAAAGGCATTCGTACAAAGCAGTCGTGCCACATGGAGTAATGAATGCGGTCTTTTCTTCATCCTCTTCTGCCATGAAGATCTGATGATATCCTGAGTATGCATCAAGAAATGAAAGCAAATCGCATCCTGCCGTGGAGTCGACAATCTGGTCAATGCGCGGCAAGGGAAATGGATCTTTGGGACAAGCTTTATTAACGTCAGTGAAGTCAATACAAAGCCTCCACTTCCCATTCGCCTTACGCACGACTACTGGATTGGCTAACCACGTTGGATGGAGTACTCCTCGGACAAGGCCTGCTGCTTCCAATTTCTTGATCTCTTCTGCAATGAATTCTTGTCGCTCCACTGCTTGTTTCCTGACTCTCTGCTTGACGGGCCGCGCGTGAGGGCAGACGGCAAGGTGGTGCTCAATTACTTTCCTGGGAACACCGGGGATGTCAGATGGTTGCCATGCAAATACATCGACATTCGCCCGCAGGAAAGCAACGAGCGCGCTTTCCTATTTAGGGTCAAGCGTGGCACTGATGGTGAAGGTACCACCAGTCCCGTCCTCCTTGGCGGCCACTTTCTTGGTCTCTGGTGAAGCTGTCTTCGCTTTCTTGCACTTGCCGGTGGAGCTCGATGGTGCGTCCTCGACGGTAGCGCAGCACTCCGAAGAGGTGCGCTTGCCGGAGTGGGCATCAGAGCTACTCTTGCCGGACTTGGTCTTCTTCTTCCCCCCGGGTGCTTCAGCGGCAAGTGTCTTGCGATCTGCTGCGGCTGCTGCTTCCCGGTAGATCTTGTCAGTACAGATAAGTGCATCTTTCTTGCCGCCAGGGACAGAAATGACACTTATCGGACCGGGCATCTTGAGCACGTTGTAGGCGTAGTGAGATGCTGCCATGAACTTGGCGAGCACTGGACGGCCGAGTATCCCATTGTAGGGCAATGGGAAATCAGCAACGTCAAATGTGACCTTCTCTATCCTGAAGTTCAGCTCGCTGCCAAATGTCACTGGCAGTGTGATCTTCCCCTTCGGCTTGCTTCTTCCCGGGTTAATTCCTTGAAAGGTACCAGTCTCTTCGAGCTCGCTGTCGAGGATCTGGAGCTTCTTGAGCACCGCGGAGGAGATCAGATTCAAGCCGGCCCCGCCGTCAACCAGCATCTTTGTGACCTTGAGGTTGCGGATGGTTGGCGAAACCAACATCGGCAAGCACCCGACCGCGGTTATGCGGTCAGGGTGATCCTCAACATCAAAGATGATGGGCATGCTGGACCACTTCAGGGGCTTGCGCGACTCAACGGACGGTTCTGCTGCTTTTACTTCCCGCACCCACTGTTTGAGTTGGCGGTGCGAGGTATGCAGAGAAGCACCTCTGTCGACGCACAAAACCTCTGTTGCTTTCTGAAACTCCTGCTCGTCGGTCTCATCCTCATCCATTTCATCGTCTTCGTCCTCATCCTCATCTTTGTCGCGGCCGCGGGGAGGCCTGTCTCCTTGCCGCTGCTTAGCCTTGCCGCGGCGTCCTCCCCGGGCGGACGCTTCTTGCCGGATCCTCCACCACCTTCTTGGGCCTTCTCCTTGTCACGCCGCTCGTATTCAGCTTTCTGCAGCTCAACAAGCTGCTCAACTTTCTTGCAGGCCTGGAGATCATGGCCCTTGGTGCGGTGGATCTTGCAGTACTGCTTGCCGGAGCCGTCCTGCTTGTCGGCGGCCACCACAGCCTCGCCGGAGTCACCAGCTTTGGCCTTCTCGGTGCCACCTCCATTGCCAGACTGCTCAACAACAAGCACATCCTTAGCTTTCCTCTTTCTGTTATTCCGCCTCCGGTTCTTCTTCGCCGGGGCGGCATCCTCGCTGTCAGATCCTTCTGCTCCTGTGTTCTCTCCGGGGAGTTTCCTCCCCTCCTCAGCACGTGCACACTTGTCGGCCAGAGCATATAGCTCGCTGACATCTCTGATTTTGCACATCGCCATCTCCTCCCTCATCCCGCGATTACGCACGTTCTGATGGAACGCGCTGATAACCGCGGCAGGGTGGACATCTGGGATGTTGCACTGCACCTGGCTGAATCTCTGTATGAACTTGCGCATGGGTTCTCCTTCCTTCTGGGCAAGTAGATGAAGATCGCTCTCCTGGCCATGTGGCTTGTGGCCGCCTGTGAAGGCGCCGACAAACTGATGGTACAGGTCTGCCCATGAAGAGATGGAGTTATCCGGCAAGTGCATGAGCCAAGATCTGACGTTGGGCTTGAGCACCAGCGGGAAGTAGTTGGCAAGGATCTTCTCGTCGCGCCCCCCGGCAGCCTGCACCGCGATGGTGTAGATGCTGAGGAACTCCGACGGATGTATCCTGCCATCGTACTTCTCGGGTACGTCTGGCTTGAAGTTCTTGGTACTGGGCCACTGGACCTACCGCAGCTCACGAGTGAACGCAGGGCAACCTACCGCGTACGGCAAGTCGCATGGTTCCCCTGGCACATGCATATCAACAGTGGGCCCAGCGCGCTGGTCTGACTGACGCCGCGCTTCTCTTCGACGCTCGATGCGGGTACGAGCGTCTTCTTGTCGTCGTTCTTGGAGAACTTGGCACTGATCGCGACGAGCTCGCGGGTCCGACGACGCGGTGGAGTCGGTGTCAAGGTTAGCCCGACGAGTCGGCGATCTTGGCCTTCGGGGCGGGGAGAGCACGGTGGTGGCACCCCCACCAGTCTTGTCGCCACCGGTCTTGTCGCCACCTTCTGGGCGTCTTGCCGCGGCTTCGACGAGCTTGGTTGCCGGGGCTTGTCGCCGTTGGCGAAGCCGATGAGGCTCTGGATGGTGATCCTCCAGTCGTCGATCTTGTCCGGCGCTGGAGGGTAGTCGAGTAGCAGTTGGGCTCGAGCCAACGCTTCTTCTGGGGTTTTTGGCGGCGTAGCGAACGACGCGAGGAGCGGGATATGCTCAAACTTCTAACAGTGTTAGAAGGAGCAACATCTCGTCCAGGCGACCATGCCGCGCTCGCGCCAACGTGTTGGCGTGCATGTTGGCCTTGAGCGTCCTGTGATCCGCCGGCTTGGCCTTGCTCCAACGCGAGCACGGTGCTAGGAGCACCATGGCGTTGTCGATCCCGCGCCTCCTAAGAGGGGCGCGGCGCATGTACGGATGCCGAGGTCTGCGGGGCCTTGTCCTTAGATCTGGTGACGATGCGAGTCCCCCCATGGGCGCCCGTTCCTCCGCCAGCGTCTACCCCACCGCCCGTTTGCTCCGGCGGCGGTGGGATCGACGTGGACGGAGCGGCCACCTCCGAAGCCTTCTTCTTCGGTGGCATGTCGATGAAGATGATGATGTAGCACGCGCAGACGCCGGATCAGGTTCGCACAACCTTGACGCCCCCTACCTGGCGTGCCAAAGATGTCGTGGGAAACGAGCACCTATGGGGCAGGGCCCCTTTTCGGTCCGGCAGGGAGCGGAGGGCGCACGAAGAGCAGATCGAGGCGAAGCACGCGAGGGATTTTACCCAGCTTCGGAGCTCTCCGGAGAGATAATACTCCTACTGCTGCTTTGTGTATGTATTGTGTTCTTGCTCGAAAGCGTGAGCGTGGTGTAGTTTCGAATGAGTCGAACCCCCTCTACGTGCGCATGGGCCTCCTTTTTATAGGCTAAAGGGGTCACCGATAGGTGGCTACGCAGAGAAGGGTAAAAAAGTAAAAAGAGGGGTTGGTACAACCGCTATCAACAGTGCCCCCTACCTAACTCTGACGGCAGGGGACAAGGGCATTTAATGCCCGTCCGGTCGCCCAAACAGTGCAGGAAACGACCGTTAGGGGTGCCACCGATCGCCACGATGGCCTTCTCGTCATCTCCACTTGCCACCTCACACCGCTTGGCTGCACAGCCGCCCGACACGTGCGCCAGGAACGATCTTGGGGCGACACGTCGTTGGATGTGCTGGAGCGTGGGCGCAGAGTAGTGGCTTCGCCGCGGCAAGCGCCTTGCCGCGGTCGTTATCTTGTCGCACCCGAAAGCTTGTCGCTCTCCAGGGTCTTGCCGGGACGCGCGGCGCGTTGCGGCAAGTTTCTTGGCTGGCCCTCCCGACAAGCTCCTCTTGCTGGGGCCTTGTCCTTCCCGGCAAGCTCCACTTGCCGGGATCTTGTCTTCTAAGTTTAAACACTTTGTTCTTGAATGGCATCAAATAGGAATAGCGGAGGATCTTGGCGGACGCCCGGCAAGCCTTGCCGCGGGACGCTGCGACTGCCCGTGCACAAGTTCGGGATACTAAGGTACCCCTACTTTAGTACACCGACACCTCGTTTAGTGCGGTATGATTTACAGATTAGAACCGGGCCTCCAAAAGCGTTTTGAGCAACACGGAGCATATGAGATGTTCGAAGAGCTGAAAATGGTTTTCCAAGCTCATGCCCGGGTCGAGAGATATGAAGTCTCCGACAAGTTCTACAGTTGTAAGATGGAGGAAAATAGTTCTGTCAGTGAGCACATACTCAAAATGTCTGGGTTGCACAACCGCTTGTCCCAGCTGGAGATTAACCTCCCGGACGAGGCGGTCATTGACAGAATCCTTCAGTCGCTCTCACCTAGCTACAAGAGCTTTGTGATGAACTACAATATGCAGGGGATGGTGAAAACTATTCCTGAAGTGTTTTCAATGCTGAAATCAGCAGAGGTGGAAATCAAAAAGGAACATCAAGTGTTGATCGTCAATAAAACCACTAGTTTCAAGAAAGGCAAGGGTAAGAAGAACTTCAAGAAGGACGGCAAGGGAGTTTTCGCGCCCGGTAAGCCAGCTGCCGGGAAGAAGCCAAAGAATGGACCCAAACCTGAGATTGAGTGCTTTTATTGCAAGGGAAAGGGACACTGGAAGCGGAACTGCCCCAAATACTTAGCGGACAAGAAGGCCGGCAACACCAAAGGTATATGTGATATACATGTAATTGATGTGTACCTTACCAGTACTCGTAGTAGCTCCTAGGTATTTGATACCGGTGTGGTTGCTCATATTTGTAACTCAAAGCAGGAGCTGCGGAATAAGCGGAGACTGGCGAAGGACGAGGTGATGATGCGCATCGAGAATGGTTCCAAGGTCGATGTGATCGCCGTCGGCACGCTACCTCTACATTTACCTACGGGATTAGTTTTAAACCTCAATCTTTGAGCATGAACATTGTATCTGGATCTCGTTTAATGCGAGATGGCTACTCATTTAAATCCGAGAATAATGGTTGTTCTATTTATATGAGAGATATGTTTTATGGTCATGCCCCGCTGGTCAATGGTTTATTCTTAATGAATCTTGAACATGATGTTACACATATTCATAGTGTGAATACCAAAAGATGTAAAGTTGATAACGATAGTCCCACATACTTGTGGCACTGCCACCTTTGTCACATTGGTGTCAAACGCATGAAGAAGCTCCATGCTGATGGACTCTTGGAGTCTCTAGATTACGAATCGTTTGACACATGCGAACCATGCCTTATGGGCAAAATGACCAAGACTCCGTTCTCCGGAACAATGGAGCGAGCAACCAACTTATTGGAAATCATACATACTGATGTGTGCGGTCCAATGAGCGTTGAGGCTCACGGAGGATATCGTTATGTTCTCACTCTCACTAACGACTTGAGTAGATATGGGTATGTCTACTTGATGAAACACAAGTCTGAGACCTTTGAAAAGTTCAAGGAATTTCAGAATGAGGTAGAGAATCAACGTGACCGTAAGATAAAGTTCTTACGATCAGATCGTGGGGGAGAATATTTAAGTCACGAATTTGGTACGCACTTAAAGAAATGTGGAATCGTTTCACAACTCACGCCGCCTGGAACACCTCAGCGTAATGGTGTGTCTGAACGTCGTAATCGCACTCTATTGGATATGGTGCGATCTATGATGTCACTCACCGATTTACCGCTATCATTTTGGGGATACGCTCTAGAGACAGCTACATTCACTTTAAATAGGGCACCGTCTAAATCCGTTGAGACGACACCATATGAATTATGGTTTGGGAAGAAACCTAAGCTGTCATTTCTAAAAGTTTGGGGATGCGATGCTTATGTCAAGAAACTTCAACCTGAAAAGCTCAAACCCAAGTCGGAAAAATGCGTCTTCATAGGATACCCTAAGGAAACCATTGGGTATACCTTCTACCTCAGATCCGAAGGCAAGATCTTTGTTGCCAAGAACGGGTCCTTTCTGGAGAAAGAGTTTCTCTCAAAATAAGTAAGTGGGAGGAAAGTGGAACTTGATGAAGTACTACCTCTTGAAAGTAGCGCAGCTCAGGAAAATGTTCCTGTGGTGCCTGCACCGACCAGAGAGGAAATTAATGATGATGATCAAGGTACTTCGGATCAAGTTACTACTGAACTTCGTAGGTCCACGAGGACACGTTCCACACCAGAGTGGTATGGCAACCCTGTCCTGGAAATCATGTTGTTAGACAACGGTGAACCTTCGAACTATGAAGAAGCAATGGCGGGCCCAGATTCCAACAAATGGCTTGAAGCCATGCAATCCGAGATAGGATCCATGTACGAAAATAAAGTATGGACTTTGATAGACTTGCCCGATGATCGGCGAGCGATAGAAAACAAATGGATCTTTAAGAAGAAGACAGACGCGGATGGTAATATTACCATCTATAAAGCTCGACCTGTTGCTAAGGGTTATCGACAAGTTCAAGGGGTTGACTACGATGAGACTTTCTCTCCTGTAGCGAAGCTGAAGTCCGTCTGAATCATGTTAGAAATTGTCGCATACTATGATTATGAGATATGGCAAATGGACGTCAGAACGGCATTCCTTAACGGCCATCTTAAGGAAGAACTGTATATGATGCAGCCGGAAGGTTTTGTCGATCCTAAAAATGCTAACAAGGTATGCAAGCTCCAGCGCTCCATCTATGGGCTGGTGCAAGCATCTCGGAGTTGGAACATTCACTTTAATGAAATGATCAAAGCGTTTGGGTTTATGCAGACTTATGGAGAAGCCTATGTTTACAAGAAAGTGAGTGGGAGCTCTGTAGCATTTCTCATATTATATGTGGATGACATACTTTTGATGGGAAATGATATAAAACTTTTGGGCAGCATTAAGGCCTACTTGAATAAGTGTTTTTCAATGAAGGACCTTGGAGAAGCTGCTTACATATTAGGCATCAAGATCTATAGAGATAGATCGAGACGCCTCATAGGTCTTTCACAAAGCACATACCTTGATAAGATATTGAAGAAGTTCAATATGGATTAGTCCAAGAAGGGGTTCTTGCATGTGTTGCAAGGTGTGAAATTGAGCTCGGCTCAATGTCCGACCACGGCAGAAGATAGATAAAAGATGAGTGTCCTCCCCTATGCCTTGGCCATAGGGTCTATCATGTATGCCATGTTGTGTACCAGACCTGATGTAAACCTTGCCGTAAGTTAGGTAGGAAGGTACCAAAGTAATCCCGGCATGGAACACTGGACAGCGGTCAAGAACATCCTGAAATACCTGAAAAGGACTAAGGATATGTTTCTCGTATATGGAGGTGACGAAGAGCTCGTCGTAAAGGGTTACGTCGACGCTAGCTTCGACACAGATCTGGATGACTCTAAGTCACAAACCGGATACGTGTATATTTTGAATGGTGGGGCAATAAGCTGGTGCAGTTGCAAGCAAAGCATCATGGCGGGATCTACATGTGAAGCGGAATACCTGGCAGCCTCGGAGGCAGCGCATGAAGCAATCTGGGTGAAGGAGTTCATCACCGACCTAGGAGTCATACCCAATGCGTCGGGGCCAATCACACTCTTCTGTGACAACACTTGAGCTATTGCCCTTGCCAAGGAGCCCAGGTTTCACAAGAAGACCAGGCACATCAAGTGTCGCTTCAACTCCATTCGTGAAAATGTTCAACATGGAGACATAGATATTTGCAAAGTTCACACGGATCTGAATGTCGCAGATCCGTTGACTAAACCTCTTCCACAAGCAAAACATGATCAACACCAGAACTCTATGGGTGTTCGATTCATCACAATGTAACTAGATTATTGACTCTAGTGCAAGTGGGAGACTGTTGGAAATATGCCCTAGAGGCAATAATAAAATGGTTATTATTATATTTCCTCGTTCATGATAATTGTCTTTTATTCATGTTATAATTGTGTTATCCGGAAATCGTAATACATGTGTGAATACATAGACCACAACATGTCCCTAGTGAGCCTCTAGTTGACTAGCTCATTTATCAATAGATGGTCACGGTTTCCTGACCATGGACATTGGATGTCATTGATAACGGGATCACATCATTGGGAGAATGATATGATGGACAAGACCCAATCCTAAGCATAGCACAAGATTGTGTAGTTTGCTTGCTAGAGCTTTTCCAATGTCAAGTATCATTTCCTTAGACCATGAGATCGTGTAACTCCCGGATGCCGTAGGAGTGCTTTGGGTATACCAAATGTCACAACGTAACTGGGTGACTATAAAGGTATACTACAGGTATCTCTGAAAGTGTCTGTTGGGTTGACACGGATCGAGACTAGGATTTGTCACTCCGTATGACGGAGAGGTATCTCTGGGCCCACTCGGTAATGCATCATCATAATGATCTCAAAGTGACTAAGTGGTTGGTCATAGGACGGTACGAGTAAAGTGACTTGCCAGTAACGAGATTGAACAAGGTATTAGGATACCGACGATCGAATCTCGGGCAAGTAACGTACCGATTGACAAAGGGAATTGTATACGGGATTACCTGAATCCTCGACATCATGGTTCATTCGACGAGATCATCGTGGAACATGTGGGAGCCAACATGGGTATCCAGATCCCGTTGTTGGTTATTGGCCGGAGAGTCGTCTCGGTCATGTCTGCATGTCTCCCGAACCCGTAGGGTCTACACACTTAAGGTTTGGTGACGCTAGGGTTGTAGAGATACTAGTATGCGGTAACACGAAAGTTGTTTGGAGTCCCAGATGAGATTACGGACGTCACGAGGAGTTCCGAAATGGTCCGAAGGTGAAGAATTATATATAGGAAGTCCAGTTTCGGCCATCGGGAAAGTTTCGGGGGTTGCCGGTATTGTACCGGGACCACCGGAAGGGTCCCGGGGGTCCACCGGGTGGGGCCACCTATCCCGGAGGGCCCCAAGAGCTGAAGTGGGAAGGGGAACCAGCCCCTGGTGGGCTGGTGCGCCCCCCGTGGGCCCCCTGCGCCTAGGGTTGGAAACCCTAGGGGTGGGGGCGCCCCACTTGGCTTGGGGGGCAAGCCACCCCCCTTGGCCGCCCCCCCCCCTTGAGATCCAATCTCTAGGGGGTCGGCGCCCCCCTGGTCCCTATATAAAGAGGGGGGAGGGAGGGCAGCCGCACCCAAGTCCCTGGCTCCTCCCTCTCCCTCTCGTAGAGCTTGGCGAAGCCCTGCCGAGATCGCCGCTGCTTCCACCACCACGCCGTCGTGCTGCTGGATCTCCATCAACCTCTCCCTCCCCTTGCTGGATCCATAAGGAGGAGACGTCTCCCCCAACCGTACGTGTGTTGAACACGGAGGTGCCGTCCGTTCGGCACTAGGATCATCGGTGATTTGGATCACGACGAGTACGACTCCCTCAACCCCGTTCTCTTGAACACTTCCGCGTGATCTACAAGGGTATGTAGATGCACTCCTCTATCTTGTTGCTAGATGACTCCATAGATTGATCTTGGTGAAGCGTAGAAAATTTTTATTTTCTGCAATGTTCCCCAACAAGGCTTGCGGCGGCGGAACTCCCGATCTATCTTGATATTCGATGGTTTTGGGGTACGTAGGCTTATATAGGCAAAAGAAGTCGGTCGGGAGGTGCTCGAGGGGCCCACGAGATAGGGGGCGCGCCCAGTAGGGGGGCGCGCCTCCCTATCTCCTGGCCTCCTCGAGGATCTTCTGACGTGAACTCCAAGTCTCGAGGATCATATTCTTCCAAAAAATCACGTTGCCGAAGGTTTCGTTCCGTTTGGACTCCGTTTGATATTCCTTTTCTTCGAAATACTAAAGCGGGCAATAAAACAGCAATATGGGCTGGGCCTCCGGTTAATAGGTTAGTCCCAAAAATGATATAAATGTGTAAAATAAAGCCCATAAACATCCAAAAGGGGTAATATAATAGCATGGAACAATCAAAAATTATAGATACGTTGGAGACGTATCAAGCATCCCCAAGCTTAATTCATGCTCGTCCTCGAGTAGGTAAATGATAAAAACAGAATTTTTGATGTGGAATGCTACCTAGCATAATTCTCAATGTAATTTTCTTTATTGTGGCATGAATGTTCAGATCCAAATGATACAAAATAAAAGTTCATATTAACATGAAAATGGTGATACTTCAAGCATACTAATCAAAGTAATCATGTCTTCTCAAAATAGCATGGCTAAAGAAAGTTATACCTACAAAATCATATAGTCTAACTATTGCTCTATCTTCATCACACAAAGTATTTAATCATGCACAACCCCGATGACAATCCAAGCAATTGTTTCATACTTTAATAATCTCAAACTCTTTCGACTTTCACGCAATATATGAGCGTGAGCCATGGAAATAGCACTATATGTGGAATAGAATGGTGGTTGTGGAGAAGACAAAAAGGAGAAGATAGTCTCACATCAACTAGGCGTATCAACGGGCTATGGAGATGCCCATTAATAGATATCAATGTGAGTGAGTAGGGATTGCCATGCAATGGATGCACTAGAGCTATAAATATATGAAAGCTCAACAAAAGAAACTAAGTGGGTGTGCATCCAACTCGCTTGCTCACGAAGACCTAGGGCATTTTGAGGAAGCCCATCATTGGAATATACAAGCCAAGTTCTATAATGAAAAATTCCCACTAGTATATGAAAGTGACAACATAGGAGACTCTCTATCATGAAGATCATGGTGCTACTTTGAAGCACAAGTGTGGAAAAGAGATAGTAGCATTGTCCCTTCTCTCTTTTTCTCTCATTTTATTTTTTCCCTTTTCTTTTTCTTTTTTTTCATTTTTTTCTTTGGCCTTTCTTTTTTTCTTTTTTGGCCTTTCTCTTTTTTTCTTTCTTCTTTTTTTTCTTTTTGTAAAGTCCAAAGTCTCATCCCGACTTGTGGGGGAATCATAGTCTCCATCATCCTTTCCTCACTGGGACAATGCTCTAATAATGAAGATCATCACACTTTTATGGATTTACAACTCAAGAATTACAACTCAAAGTTAGAACAAGATATGACTCTATATGAATGCCTCCGGCGGTGTACCGGGATATGCAATGAATCAAGAGCGGCATGTATGAAGATTATGAAGGTGGCCTTGCCACAAATACGATGTCAACTACATGATCATGCAAAGAGCAATATGACAAAGGTAATGTGTGTCATATGAACGGAACAGTGGAAAGTTGCATGGCAATATATCTCGGAATGGCTATGGAAATGCCATAATAGGTAGGTATGGTGGTTGTTTTGAGGGAGGTATATGGTGGGTATATGGTACCGGAGAAAGTTGCGCGGCACAAGAGAGGCTAGCAATGGTGGAAGGGTGAGTGTGCATATAATCCATGGACTCAACATTAGTCAAAAGAACTCATGTACTTATTGCAAAAATCTATAAGTCATCCTGGGGGATAGATTGGTAGGAAAAGACCATCGCTCGTCCCCGACCGCCACTCATAAGGAACACAATCAATAAATAAAATTTTGCTCCAACTTCGTCACAAAGCGGTTCACCATACGTGCATGCTATGGGAATTACAACCCTTAACACAATTATTTTTCATAATCACCTCAACTAGCATGACTCTAATATCACTACCTCCATATCTCAAAACAATTATCAAGCATCAAATTGATCATAGCATCCAATTCCTTTCTATGATAGTTTTTATTATACCCAACCTGGATGCTCATCATTCTAGGACCAACTTTGTAACCATAGAAAATACCATGTAGTTCTAAAAGACTCTCAAAATAATATAAGTGAAGCATGAGAGACTAGCAATTTCTACAACGCCGTGCTCTAAAAGATATAAGTGATGCACTAGAGCAAATGACAAACTACTCTGAAAGATATAAGTGAAGATCAATGAGTAGTCGAATAATTGTGCAACTATGTGAAGACTCTCTAACATTAAAGAATTTCAGATCTTGGTATTTTATTCAAACAGCAAGCAAAACAAAATAAAATGACATTGCAAGGATAGCACAACTCATGTGAAGAAGCAAAAACTTAGGCTCAACCGATACTAACCGATAGTTGTTGAAGAAGAAAGGTGGGATGCCTACCGGGGCATCCCCAAGCTTAGATGCTTGAGACTTCTTGAAATATTATCTTGGGGTGCCTTGGGCATCCCCAAGCTTGAACTTTTGTTTCTCCTTAATTCCTCTCATATCATGGTTTATCTTTTTATCAAAAGCTTCATCCACACCAAACACAACAAGAACTCGTGAGATAGGTTAGTATAAACCAATGCAAAACCTTATCATTTTCTACTGTAACAAATCAATAAAATTATTATTCAACATTGAATACTAAATGCCTCTGCATATTTAATACTCCTATCATCAAATAGAATCATTAAACAAGCAAACATATGCAAACAATGCAAACATAACAGCAATCTGCCAAAACAGTACAGTCTGTAAAGAATGCAAGAGTATCAATACTTCCCTAACACCACAAATTATGAAATAAAATTCCCACTGTAGTAAATTTATCATAGCTCATTACGCAAAAAGTTTCAACATTATATCATGCTCTGAATTTTCTAGGGAATTTTTGCAACAGCGGTAAACTTTCTGTTTTCAAACAGCAACATGTATACTAGCAAAATAAGCATGGTAAAGGCTATCCTTGACATTTTTATGGAAACTAAAGATGCAAAACATTATTATAAATAACAGCAAGCAAATACTAACAAAATAAAATGACGCTCCAAGCAAAATACATATCATGTGGCGAATAAAAATATAGCTCCAAGTAAAGTTACCGATGAATGAAGACGAAAGAGGGGATGCCATCCGGGGCATCCCCAAGCTTAGGCTCTTGGTTTTCCTTGAATATTACCTTGGGGTGCCTTGGGCATCCCCAAGCTTAGGCTCTTTCCACTCCTTATTCCATAGTTCATCGAATCTTTACCCAAAACTTGAAAACTCCACAACACAAAACTCAACAGAAAACTCGTAAGCTCCATTAGTATAAGAAAATAAAACCACCACTTAGGTACTGTAATGAACTCATTCTAAATTCATATTGGTGTAATATCTACTGTACTCCAACTTGTCTATGGTTAATACCCTCCGATACTACTCATAGATTCATCAAAATAAGCAAACAACACATAGAAAACAGAATCTGTCAAGAACAGAACAGTCTGTAGTAATCTGTATCAAACGTATACTTATGGAACTCCAAAAATCCTACGAAATTAGGAAGTCCTACGAAATTCGTGTAAAAATCCATAGAAAAAAGAATCAGATCAAGATCACGTTTATGTGAATTAACAAAACTAATTTACTGGGTGCAAAAGTTTATGATTTTCAGCAGGATCAACACAACTATCACCAAAAGCCATCCTAAAGGTCTTACTTGGCACTTTATTGAAATAAAAGCTATAAAACATGATTACTACAGTAGCATAATCATGTGAACACACAGAAACAGTAAGGATAAATATTGGTTTGTCTCCCAACAAGCGCTTTTCTTTAATGCCTTTCTAGCTAGGCATGATGATGGCAATGATGCTCACATAAAAGATAAGAATTGAAACATAACGGGAGCATCATGAAGCATATGACTAGCACATTTAAATCTAACCCACTTCCTATTCATAGGGATTTTGTGAGCAAACAACTTATGGGAACAATAATCAACAAGCATAGGAAGGTAAAACAAGCATAGCTTCCAGATTTTCAACACATAGAGAGGAAACTTGATATTATTGCAATTCCTACAAGCATATGTTCCTCCCTCATAATAATGTTCAGTAGAATCATGAATGAATTCAACAATATAACCAGCACCTAAAGCATTCTTTTCATGATCTTCAAGCATAGAAAATTTACTACTCTCCACATAAGCAAAATTCTTCTCATTCGGAATAGTGGAAGTATCATAAAGGACTTGAACACTAAAAATTGTTTCCACATTAAAAGAGGAATGTTCAGAAAAAGGGTAATCATAATCATGACAAGATTTGTAAATATAATCATCACTACTCTTTATAGCATAAGTTTCATCACAATAATCATCATAAGTAGCAACTTCGTTCTCATCATAATCGATTGAAACCTCTCCCAAGATAGTGGAATCACTAAATAAAGTTGACGCTCTTCCAAATCCACTTTCGTATTCATCACAATAAAATTCAACATCCTCCAAAATAGTGGGATCACTACTTCCTAAAGTTGACACTCTTCCAAACCCACTTTCATCAATATAATCATCATACGTTGGAGGCATGCTATCATCATAATAAATTTGCTCATCAAAGCTTGGGGGACAAAATATATCATATTCATCAAACATAGCTTCCCCAAGCTTGTGGCTTTGCATATCATTAGCATCATGTATATTCAAGGAATTCAAACTAACAACATTGCAATCATGCTAATCATTCAAAGATTTAGTACCAGGCATTTTAATGCATTCTTCTTCAAGCACTTGAGCACAATTTTCTTTTCCATCATACTCACGAAAGATATTAAAAAGATGAAGCGTATGAGACAAACTTAACTCCATTATTTTTGTAGTTTTATTTTATAAACAAAACTAGTGATAAAACAAGAAACAAAAAGATTCGATTGCAAGATCTAAAAATATACCTTCAAGCACTCACCTCCCCGGCAACGGCGCCAGAAAAGAGCTTAGTTGACGGGGTGTGAGTGAGTGCCACTTACCTAGCCTCCTCGGCAACGGCGCCAGAAAAGAGCTTGATGTCTACTACACAACCTTCTTCTTGTAGACGTTGTTGGGCCTGCAAGTGCACAGGTTTGTAGGACAGTAGCAAATTTCCCTCAAGTGGATGACCTAAGGTTTATCAATCCGTGGGAGGCGTAGGTTGAAGATGGTCTCTCTCAAACAACCCCGCAACCAAATAAGAAAGAGTATCTTGTGTCCCCAATACACCCAATACAATGTTAAACTGTATAGGTGCACTAGTTCGGCGAAGAGATGGTGATACAAGTGCAATATGGATGGTAGATAAAGGTTTTTGTAATCTGAAAATATAAAAACAGCAAGGTAACTAATGATAAAAGTGAGCATAAACGGTATTGCAATGATAGGAAAGAAGGCATAGGGTTCATACTTTCACTAGTGCAAGTTCTCTCAACAATAATAACATAGACAGATCATATAACAATCCCTCAACATGCAACAAAGAGTCACTCCAAAGCCACTAATAGCGGAGAACAAACATAGAGATTATGGTAAGGTACGAAACCACCTCAAAGTTATTCTTTCGGATCAATCTATTCAAGAGTTCGTACTAGAATAACACCTTAAGATACAAATCAACTAAAACCCTAATGTCACCTAGATACTCCATTGTCACCTCAAGTATCCGTGGGCATGATTATACGATATGCATCACACAATCTCAGATTCATCCAACCAACACAAAGTACTTCAAAGAGTTCCCCAAAGTTTCTACCGGAGAGTCAAGAAAACGTCTGCCAACCCCTATGCATAGGTTCATGGGCGGAACCCGCAAGTTGGTCACCAAAACATACATCAAGTGGCACGTGATATCCCACTGTCACCACAGATAAACACGGCAAGACATACATCAAGTGTTCTCAAATAAAGACTCAATCCGATAAGATAACTTCAAGAGGGAAACTCAATTCATCACAAGAGAGTAGAGGGGGAGAAACATCATAAGATCCAACTATAATAACACAGCTCGCGATACATCAAGATCGTGCCATAGAGAGAACACAAGAGAGAGAGAGATCAAACACATAGCTACTGGTACATACCCTCAGCCCCGAGGGTGAACTACTCCCTCCTCGTCATGGAGAGCGTCGGGATGATGAAGATGGCCACCGGTGATGGGTTCCCCCTCCGACAGGGTGCCGGAACGGGCTCCCGAGAGGTTTTTGGTGGCTACAGAGGCTTGCAGCGGCGGAACTCCTGATCTATCTTGATATTCGATGTTTTTAGGGTACGTAGGCTTATATAGGCGAAAGAAGTCGGTCAGGAGGTGCTCGAGGGGCCCACGAGACAGGGGGGCGCACCCAGTAGGGGGCGCACCCCCTATCTCCTGGCCTCCTCGAGGATCTTCTGACGTGAAATCCAAGTCTCTAGGATCATATTCTTCCAAAAAATCATGCTGCTGAAGGTTCCATTCCGTTTGGACTCCGTTTGATATCCCCTTTCTTCGAAATACTGAAACAGGCAATAAAACAGCAATATGGGTTGGGCCTCCGGTCAATAGGTTATTCCCAAAAATGATATAAATGTGTAAAATAAAGCCCATAAACATCCAAAAGGGGTAATATAATAGCATGGAACAATCAAAAATTATAGATACGTTGGAGACGTATCAGGGTCCACGTGCCCATCTTTCACCAGCGACGATTGAACAGTGAAATGATATTTGGGGAGCAAGCTAGTGTGCATGAGACGCTGGCTATGGACTGTAGCGGACGCACCTTCTCGCGTAAGCCATAGGCGTACTATACACCAACGGTGCTCCAGGATATTTTGTGCTGCATCTCACACGGTTGGTCATAATAAATTGTGTGTGATCTACTTGATTTTTCATCTTGACTTGAATTATATAATGGGGTCATAGCGGCAATGGACGGTGTTTGAATTGCTGGACCTTTTATCTGGAGTGAACATGCAACTATATGTGTGTCGTAAAAGAATTGGAATTATTCAAGGTTCCTCTGAACATTTTATACATTAAATTGGTTTTCTAGCTATTTCAGGTGCACAATTCAAAATTAAACTACATGCACATGCTCCGGTGCACCAACATGGGTTGTAAAATCATATATGTGTCCATGGGTTTATGCTTATCTCCCATGCAAGAAAGGGGGATGAAATTCGAACACCACGGCATCGTGGCTCTCCCGCAAACGTTGACGTACTTGCTTTTGTAATTCTAGTAAATCCAAAATTCGTCCGAAATTCATGAAACTTGGCATTCTATCATGGAGCGGCATCAACATGTCGTGCTAAAAAAATCCCATTTGGGGCAGGTTTGTGTATAAGCTTCTCATAAACCAGAGCTTCTCACACAACAAGTGTGATGGTTTCAGTAGGGAACGTTTCACCTTTCTGGACGAAATGATATCCGTTGCCTCTTCTCGATTTCAATTTTTTCCTAGTGTCAACATAGAACAACAGGAGTGTTGTGTCAATTTTGGGGATTTTTTGGGGTTCGCTTGGACATTTTTATACATTAACTGAGTTTTCTGTGCATTCATGTGCATAATTCAAATTTGAACTACAGGCACATGCTCTAATGCATATAAATTAGTTGAAAATTCAAATCTGCGTCCTTGGTTGCCTGCTTAGGTCCCATGCAAGAAATGGGAATGAATGTCAAACACCCTACCACCGTCACTCGGCCGCAAACATTGAGATACCTGGTTTTTAAATTCTAGTAAATCCAAAACTCGTCTGAAATTCATGAAACTTGGCATGCTATCATGGAGCGGCATCAACATGTCGTGGTAAATTTTTTGTCCCATTTGGGACAGGTTTGGGTATATGCTTCTCACAAACCAGAGCTTCTCACAGCAAGCATGATGGTTTCGGTAGGGAACGTCCCACCTTTGGGGACGAAACGATATCCATTGCCTCTTATTGCTTCCAAAAAATTTCTTGTGTCAACATAGAACAACAGGAGTGTTGTGTCAATTTTTGTGATTTTTCAGGGTTCGTTTGGACATTTTTATGCATTAACTGAGTTTTCAATGCATTTATATGCATAATTCAAATTTGAACTACATGCACATGCTCCAGTGCATATAAATTGGTTGAAAAATCAAATATGTGTCCTTGGGTGCATGCTTAGGTCCCATGCTAGAAATGGGAATGAATTTGAAACACCAGTGCACCGTTGATTACTGGCAAAACATTGAGATGCCTGGTTTTTAAATTCTAGTAAATCCAAAACTCGTTTGAAATTCATGAAACTTGGCATGCTATCATGGAGCGGCATCAACATGCCGTGGTAATTGTTTTGTCCCATTTGGGATAGGTTTGGGTATATGCTACTCACTAACCAGAGCTTCTCACAACAAGCATGATGGTTTTGGTAGGGAACGTCCCACCTTGGGGGACGAAATGATATCCATTGCCTCTTATTGCTTCCAAAAAATTTCTCATGTCAACATAGAACAACAGGAGTGTTATGTCAATTTTTGTGATTTTTCGGGGTTCGTTTGGACATTTTTATGCATTAACTGAGTTTTCAATGCATTTATGTGCATAATTCAAATTTGAACTACATGCACATGCTCCAGTGCATATAAATTGGTTGAAAAATCAAATTTGTGTCCTTGGGTGCATGCTTAGGCCCCATGCAAGAAATGGGAATGAATTTCAAACACCAGGGCACCGTTGATTGCCAGCAAAACATTGAGATGCCTGGTTTTTAAATTCTAGTAAATCCAAAACTCGTCTGAAATTCATGAAACTTGGCATGCTATCATGGAGCGGCATCAACATGTTGTGGTAAATTTTTTGTCCCATTTGGGGTAGGTTTGGGTATATGCTTCTCACAAACCAGAGCTTTTCACAACAAGCATGATGGTTTCGATAGGGAACGTCCCACCTTTGGGGACGAAACGATATCCATTGCCTCTTATTGCTTCCAAAAAAAATTCGTGTCAACATAAAACAACAGGAGTGTTGTGTCAATTTTTGTGATTTCTCGTGGTTCGTTTGGACATTTTTTAGGCATTAACTGAGTTTTTAATGCATTTATGTGCATAATTCAAATTTGAACTACATGCACATGCTCCAGTGCATATAAATTGGTTGAAAAATCAAATATGTGTCCTTGGGTGCATGCTTAGGTCCCATGCAAGAAATGAGAATGAATTTCAAACACCAGGGCACCGTTTATTGCCGGCAAAACATTGAGATGCTTGGTTTTTAAATTCTAGTAAATCAAAAACTCGTCTGAAATTCATGAAACTTGACATGCTATCATGGAATGGCACCCGACGTGTTGTTGTATTCTTTGTGTCCATTTTGAGAGAAGGCACACTCGAATAATGACAGCCAACAAAGGCATTTTGAAAAAATAGCTGCCACTTTAATATCTCAAACGTTTGTATAATTCAAACCATGTGTGTTCTGTTAACCATTCACATGACGCCACGTGTCTTGGTTTTAATGGCTGTAGGAGTTGACGTGTGGACAACTGCTTGACCTTGAATGAACAGGAGGCGTGCGAGCACAGTCCGGTGCGCAGGCTGGGCAAGAGGAGTGCAAGTTGTCCTCGAATGCGCAGGCTCATCATGAAGCGTGCGAGTTGTACGCTGTGCAGGCTCACTGGGAAGCGAGCCCTTTGACTTTCATGGCCGCCCGCCTTCCTCTCCGTGTGCGTGCCCCCTCAGCAGCATCGTACGCCGCCGTCGAACGCTACCTCTCAGTACGCCAGCTGCCGTCCTCCCACGCCCCGCCCATCGACCCCGTGACGACATGATGCAAAGTGAGCAGGATTTGTGCATCACTTCAATGCAAACGGTTCTTTTGGATGACCCATGTGCAATCACTTACAAACAATTTGGTGCGATTTGCATCTGTCATATTGGGTATGTTACCATTTGTCAAACTGGAAAGATTGACATTTGTTGATCTAGTAACATTGCCATTTGTCAACCTTGTAACACTGCGATTTGTCAAAATATGAAGCTAAAAATCACTAGTAGTGTCTAATTTTTGCAACTAAAATTCAGTAATTAAGCATAGATTTCATTCATATATTAAGCAGTCATTCTTAATCTATACAAACAGTTTAACTCAATAGCTGAACCGACCAAACGTTTCCCCAATTGTTGCCAACCACGTACAAAAATAGCTAGTTCAACTATATATACTAGCTAATTTTAAGTACTTGTACAGTTCGACCACATCTATAGTCAGATGAACTGAACAAAATAGCCCCTAAATTCTACTACTACATTGCAGAGGGGCTTCCTACTACTTCCGGCTGCCTCTCCTCTGCCGAGCCCGCTCAGTAAGAGGCGGAGGAGGAGGAGCCTACCGACGAGCTGGGCAACCGCAATACGGTGTCTGCCACTATTGCAGCTTTAGCGACGCTCACCTCGAACGCCCTCTGCCGCTCCAGACGACCCCTCTCGAAGCGGTGGTTCTCCTCGTAGATCTCCTAATTCATCGCCTCTGAGGCGGCGTGTGCCGCAGCCACGGCGGCGGTAAGGCTCTTTGCGTGCTCGACGAGGCGCTCCTCCTCCTCCCACAAGAACTCACTGTAGCGCGCAAGGTCGCTGACCCACGTGCGGGCATCCACCTCCGCCTCCCACCTTCGGGCGGTGGTGGCGGAGCGAGTGATGACCCCGGCGGTCGATGGTGGGCTGGCGGCCACGGCAACCGATGACGGGGTGGCGGCCACGACCACCACCTCCTGCCTTCGGGTCGCGGTGGTGGAGCGGGTGATGGCCACGGTGGCCGGCAGTGGGGTAGCGGCCACGACGGCCACCTCCCGCCTTCGGGCCGCGGCGGCGGAGTGGGCAATGGCCCTGGCTTTCGACGGTGGTTTGGCGGCAACGGCGGTCGGCAATAGCTGCCGATGGGCACCGGCAGCGGAGCGTGTGGTGGGTGTTCCGCGCACACCCAACAGGGACGCCACACGCACTACACTACGCCGGGGACTACGCCGCCGCCGCGGTGTAGCCTCCCAGCTGGAGCTGTCCTCTGATGACGACGGAGTGGCTGAGCGATGACGACGGATCGGTGCCATTGGCGATTGTGGGAGAAGCAGACGAGATAAGCTACAGGAAGGGAGCGGAAAATGCAACGCAGGACTCGCCGGTCGTGAGGGTTTTTATAGCAGGCCGGTAAGCATTGGGATTTTGGGGGATTTCACCGAGTTGGGCGGGAAGCTTGGGAGGGAAGCTTGCGTGGGAACCTGCAAGGTTGCACGGGAACGAGCACACCGACGATTCATTGGCGCCACCGTTTGGCCAAAAGAACGCCACGACGCTCTGCGCAAGCTTGCACTGTAAGCTGTCTGCGGCAGCGAGGTGACAAGACGTGCGAGAGGAGGAAGAAAGGCCACATACACATATGGTTAATAGAAAAACGTTTGTGATTTAATTACCTACTATACCCTGTCCTGGTTTATAAGTATGATTTAACTAATAAAATACGAATGCATGTCGCCAAAGATTATATAGTTGGATTCATATTTGAACATAGTTTCCAATTATATAATTTTTATAACATGCATTAACATTTTGTTGGTTAAATTTGAGGGCAAAGTATGGCACAGAATATAAAGGGGACTATAGACTAGACGGAGGTGGTAGCACACGGCCGCTCTCTACGCAGCGACGCAACTGTCGGCCGGCTTGTAGGCGACCATTTCCTGCGTGTTCAACTGCTCTATGCATGTGGTTGATTGCGGTTCAGGCTGAAGGAAATATGCCCTAGAGGCAATAATAAAGTTATTATTTATTTCCTTATTTCATGATAAATGTTTATTATTCATGCTAGAATTGTATTAACCGGAAACATAATACATGTGTGAATACATAGACAAACATAGTGTCACTAGTATGCCTCTACTTGACTAGCTCGTTAATCAAAGATGGTTAAGTTTCCTAACCATAGACATGAGTTGTAATTTGATTAACGGGATCACATCATTAGGAGAATGATGTGATTGACTTGACCCATTCCGTTAGCTTAGCACTTGGTCATTTAGTATGTTGCTATTGCTTTCTTCATGACTTATATATGTTCCTATGACTATGAGATTATGAAACTCCCGTTTATCGGAGGAACACTTTGTGTGCTACCAAACGTCACAACGTAACTGGGTGATTATAAAGGTGCTCTACAGGTGTCTCCGAAGGTACTTGTTGGGTTGGCGTATTTCGAGATTAGGATTTGTCACTCCAATTGTCGGAGAGGTATCTCTGGGCCCTCTCGGTAATGCACATCACTATAAGCCTTGCAAGCATTGTAACTAATAAGTTAGTCGCGGGATGATGTATTATGGAACAAGTAAAGATACTTGCCGGTAACGAGATTGAACTAGGTATTGAGATACCGACGATCGAATCTCGGGCAAGTAACATACCGATGACAAAGGGAACAACGTATGTTGTTATGCGGTTTGACCGATAAAGATCTTCATAGAATATGTGGGAGTCAATATGAGCATCCAGGTTCCGCTATTGGTTATTGACTGGAGACGTGTCTCGGTCATGTCTACATAGTTCTCGAACCCGTAGGGTCCACACGCTTAAAGTTCGATGACGATTTATATTATGAGTTTATGAGTTTTGATGTACCGAAGGTTGTTCGGGGTCCCGGATGTGATCACGAACATGACGAGGAGTCTCGAAATGGTCGAGACATGAATATTGATATATTGGAAGCCTATATTTGGATATCGGAAGTGTTCCGTGTGAAATCGGGGTTTTACCGGAGTACCGAGGGGTTACCGGAACCCCCCGAGGGCTTGATGGGCCATAGTGGGCCTTAGTGGAGAAGAGGAGAGGCGGCTAGGGCAGGGCCGCGCGCCCCTCCCCCCTAGTCCAAATAGGACAAGGAGAGGGGGCGGCACCCCCCTTTCCTTCCTCTCTCTCCCTCCTCTTTTCCCCTTCTCCTAATCCAACAAGGAAGGGAGGGAGTCCTACTCCCGGTGGGAGTAGGACTCCTCCTAGCGCTCTTCCTCCTGGCCGGCCGCCCCCTTCCCCCCTTGCTGCTTTATATACGGGGGCAGGGGCACCTCTAGACACAACAACAATTGATCCCTTGGATCTCTTAGCCGTGTGCGGTGCCCCCTTCCACCATAATCCACCTCGTTAATATCGTAGCGGTGCTTAGGCGAAGCCCTATGTCGATAGAACATCATCATCGTCACCACGCCGTCGTGCTGACGGAACTCTCCCTCAAAGCTCGGCTGGATCGGAGTTCGAGGGACGTCATCGAGCTGAACGTGTGCTGAACTCGGAGGTGCCGTGCGTTCGGTACTTGATCGGTCGGATCGTGAAGACATATGACTACATCAACTGCGTTGTGCTAACGCTTCCGCTTTCGGTCTACGAGGGTACGTGGACACACTCTCCCCTCTCGTTGCTATGCATCACCATGATCTTGAGTGTGCGTAGGAATTTTTTTGAAATTACTACATTCCCCAACAGTGGCATCCGAGCCTGGTTTTATGCGTAGATGTTATATGCACGAGTAGAACACAAGTGAGTTGTGGGTGATACTGTTGGGGAACGTAGTAATTTCAAAAAAATTCCTACGCACACGCAAGATCATGGTGATGGCATAGCAACGAGAGGGGAGAGTGTTCGTCCACGTACCCTCGTAGACCGAAAGCGGAAGCGTTAGCACAATGCGGTTGATGTAGTCGTACGTCTTCACGATCCGACCGATCCAAGCTCCGAACGTACGGGGCCTCCGAGTTCAGCACACGTTCAGCTCGATGACGAGCTCCAGAGATGAGTTCCGTCAGCACGATGGCGTGGTGACGATGATGATGTTCTACCGGCGCAGGGCTTCGCCTAAACTCTGCGACGATATGACCGAGGTGGAATATGGTGGAGGGGGGCACCGCACACGGCTAAGGAACGATCCGTAGATCAACTTGTGTGTCTATGGGGTGCCCCCCCTGCCCCCGTATATAAAGGAGCAAGGGGGGAGGCCGGCCGGCCCCTTTGGGCGCGCCAAGGGAGGAGGAATCCTCCTCCTAGTAGGAGTAGGACTCCTCCTTTCCTACTCCTACTAGGAGGGGGAAGGAAGGGGGAGAGGGGGAAGGAAAGGGGGGCGCCGCCCCCCTCCTAGTCCAATTCGGACCAGAGGGGGGAGGGGGCGCGTGGCCCATGCTGGCCGCCCCTCTCTCCTTTCCCCTAAGGCCCATGAAGCCCAATACTCTCCCAGGGGGTTCCGGTAACCCCTCCGGCACTCTGGTTTTCTCCGAAATCACCCGGAACTCTTCCGGTGTCCGAATATAGTCGTCCAATATATCAATCTTTATGTCTCAACCATTTCGAGACTCCTCGTCATGTCCGTGATCACATCCGGGACTCCGAACAAACTTCGGTACATCAAAACTTGTAAACTCATAATAAAACTGTCATCATAACGTTAAGCGTGCGGACCCTACGGGTTCGAGAACTATGTAGACATGACCTAGAACTATTCTCGGTCAATAACCAATAGCGGGACCTGGATGCCCATATTGGTTCCGACATATTCTACGAAGATCTTTATCGGTCAAACCGCATAACAACATATGTTGTTCCCTTTGTCATTGGTATGTTACTTGTCCGAGATTTGATCGTCGGTATCCAATACCTAGTTCAATCTTGTTACCGGCAAGTCTCTTTACTCGTTCTGTAATACATCATCTTATAACCAACTCATTAGTTACAATGCTTGCAAGGCTTAGGTGATGAGTATTACCGAGAGGGCCCAGAGATACCTCTCCGACAATCGGAGTGACAAAACCTAATCTCGAATTATGCCAACCCAACATGTACCTTCGGAAACACCTGTATAGCACCTTTATAATCACCCAGTTACGTTGTGACGTTTGGTAGCACACAAAGTGTTCTTCCAGTAATGGGAGTTGCACAATCTCATAGTTGCAGGAACTTTGTATAAGTCATGAAGAAAGCAATAGCAGTATACTAAACGATCAAGTGCTAGGCTAACGGAATGGGTCATGTCAATCCCATCATTCTCCTAATGATGTGATCCCAATAATAAAATGACAACACATGTCTATGGTTAGGAAACATAACCATCTTTGATTAATAAGCTAGTCAAGTAGAGGCATACTAGTGACTATATTGTTTGTCTATGTATTCACACATGTATCATGTTTCCAGTTAATACAATTCTAGCATGAATAATAAACATTTATCATGATATGAGGAAATAAATAATAAGTTTATTATTGCCTCTAGGGCATATTTCCTTCAGTCTCCCACTTGCACTAGAGTCAATAATCTAGATTACATAGTAATGATTCTAACACCCATGGAGTCTTGGTGTTGATCATGTTTTGCTCGTGAGAGAGGCTTAGTCAACGGGTCTGCAACATTCAGATCCGTATGTATCTTGCAAATCTCTATGTCTCCCACTTGGACTTGGTCCCGAATGGAATTGAAGCGTCTCTTGATGTGCTTGGTCCTCTTGTGAAATCTGGATTCCTTTGCCAAGGCAATTGCACCAGTATTGTCGCAGAAGATCTTCATTGGTCCCGATGCACTAGGTATGACACCTAGATCGGAAATGAACTCCTTCATCCAGACTCCTTCATTTGCTGCTTCTGAAGCAGCTATATACTCCGCTTCACATGTAGATCCCACTACGACGCTTTGTTTAGAACTGCACCAACTTACAGCTCCACCGTTTAATAAAAATACGTATCCGGTTTGCGATTTAGAATCGTCTGGATCAGTGTCAAAGCTTGCATCGATGTAACCCTTTACGACTAGCTCTTTGTCACCTCCATATACGAGAAACATATCCTTAGTCCTTTTCAGGTATTTCAGGATGTTCTTGACCGCTGTCCAGTGATCCACTCCTGGATTACTTTGGTACCTTCCTACCAAGCTTATTGCTAAGCATACGTCAGGTCTGGTACACAGCATTGCATACATGATAGAGCCTATGGCTGAAGCATAGGGAACATTTTTCATTTTCTCTCTATCTTCTACTGTGGTCGGGCATTGAGTTTGACTCAACTTCACACCTTGTAGCACAGGCAAGAATCCTTTCTTTGCCTGATCCATTTTGAACTTTTTCAAAATTTTGTCAAGGTATGTGCTTTGTGAAAGTCCTATTAAGCGTCTCGATCTATCTCTATAGATCTTAATGCCCAATATGTAAGCAGCTTCACCGAGGTCTTTCATTGAAAAACTTTTATTCAAGTATCCCTTTATGCTATCCAGAAATTCTATATCATTTCCAATTAATAATATGTCATCTACATATAAAATTAGAAATGCTACAGAGCTCCCACTCACTTTCTTGTAAATACAGTCTTCTCCAAAAGTCTGTATGAAACCATATGCTTTGATCACACTATCAAAGCGTTTATTCCAACTCTGAGATGCTTGCACCAGTCCATAAATGGAACGCTGGAGCTTGCACACTTTGTTAGCACCTTTTGGATCAACAAAACCTTCCTGCTACATCATATACAACTCTTCTTCTAGAAATCCATTCAAGAATGCAGTCTTGACATCCATTTGCCAAATTTCATAATCATGAAATGCAGCAATAGCTAACATGATTCGGACAGACTTAAGCATCGCTACGGGTGAGAAAGTCTCATCGTAGTCAACCCCTTGAACTTGTCGAAAACCTTTTGCAACAAGTCAAGCTTTATAGACAATAACATTACCATCAGCGTCAGTCTTCTTCTTAAAGATCCATTTATTCTCAATGGCTTGCCGATCATCGGGCAAGTCAACCAAAGTCCACACTTTGTTTTCATACATGGATCCCATCTCAGATTTCATGGCCTCTAGCCATTTTACGGAATCTGGGCTCATCATTGCTTCCTCATAGTTCGTAGGTTCATCATGGTCAAGTAACATGACTTCCAGAATAGGATTACCGTACCACTCTGGTACGGATCTTACTCTGGTAGACCTACGAGGTTCAGTAGAAACTTGATCTGAAGTTTCATGATCATTATCATTAGCTTCCTCACTAATTGGTGTAGTTGTCACAGGAACCGGTTCTCGTGATGAACTACTTTCCAATAAGGGAGTAGATACAGTTATCTCATCAAGTTCTACTTTCCTCCCACTCACTTCTTTCAAGAGAAACTCCTTCTCTAGAAAGGATCCATTCTTAGCAACGAATGTCTTGCCTTTGGATCTGTGATAGAAGGTGTACCCAACAGTCTCTTTTGGGTATCCTATGAAGACACATTTCTCCGATTTGGGTTCGAGCTTATCTAGTTGAAGTTTCTTCACATAAGCATCGCAGCCCCAAACTTTAAGAAACGACAACTTTGGTTTCTTGCCAAACCACAGTTCATAAGGAGTCGTCTCAATGGATTTTGATGGTGCCCTATTTAATGTGAATGTGTCCGTCTCTAAAGCATAACCCCAAAATGATAGCGGTAAATCAGTAAGAGACATCATAGATCGCACCATATCAAGTAAAGTACGATTACGACATTCGGACACACCATTTCGTTGTGGTGTTCCAGGTGGCGTGAGTTGCGAAACTATTCCGCATTGTTTCAAGTGTAGGCCAAACTCGTAACTCAAATATTCACCTCCACGATCAGATCGTAGAAACTTTATTTTCTTGTTACGATGATTTTCCACTTCACTCTGAAATTCTTTGAACTTTTCAAATGTTTCAGACTTGTGTTTCATCAAGTAGATATACCCATATCTGCTCAAATCATCTGTGAAGGTGAGAAAATAACGATACCCGCCGCGACCCTCAACATTCATTGGGCCACAAACATCAGTATGTATGATTTCCAACAAATCAGTTGCTCGCTCCATAGTTCCGGAGAACGGCGTTTTAGTCATCTTGCCCATAAGGCACGGTTCGCAAGTACCAAGTGATTCATAATCAAGTGATTCCAAAAGCCCATCAGTATGGAGTTTCTTCATGCGTTTTACACCGATATGACCCAAACGGCAGTGCCACAAGTAAGTTGCACTATCGTTATCAACTCTGCATCTTTTGGTTTCAACACTATGAATATGTGTATCACTACTATCGAGATTTAATAAAAATAGACCACTCTTCAAGGGTGCATGACCATAAAAGATATTACTCATATAAATAGAACAACCATTATTCTCTGATTTAAATGAATAACCGTCTCGCATCAAACAAGATCCAGATATAATGTTCATGCTCAACGCTGGCACCAAATAACAATTATTTAGGTCTAAAACTAATCCCGAAGGTAGATGTAGAGGTAGCGTGCCGACCGCGATCACATCGACTTTGGAACTGTTTCCCACGCGCATCGTCACCTCGTCCTTGGCCAGTGCTCGCTTATTCCGTAGTCCCTGTTTCGAGTTGCAAATATTAGCAACAGAACCAGTATCAAATACCCAGGTGCTACTACGAGCTCTAGTTAGGTACACATCAATAACATGTATATCACATATACCTTTGTTCACTTTGCCATTTTCTTATCCGCCAAATACTTGGGGCGGTTCCGCTTCCAGTGACCAGTCTGCTTGCAGTAGAAGCACTCAGTTTCAGGCTTAGGTCCAGACTTGGGTTTCTTCTCTTGAGCAGCAACTTGCTTGATGTTCTTCTTGAAGTTCCCCTTCTTCTTCCCTTTGCCCTTTTTCTTGAAACCAGTGGTCGTGTTGACCATCAACACTTGATGCTCCTTCTTGATTTCTACCTCCGCAGCTTTTAGAATTGCGAAGAGCTCGGGAATAGTCTTGTTCATCCCTTGCATATTATAGTTCATCACAAAGCTCTTGTTGCTTAGTGGCAGTGATTGGAGAATTCTGTCAATGACGCTATCATTTGGAAGATTAACTCCCAGTTGAATCATGTGATTATTATACCCAGACATTTTGAGTATATGCTCACTGACAGAACTATTCGCCTCCATCTTGCAGCTGTAGAACTTATTGGAGACTTCATATCTCTCGATCCGGGCATTTGCTTGAAATATTAACTTCAACTCCTGGAACATCTCATATGCTCCATGACGTTCAAAACGTCGTTGAAGGCCCGGTTCTAAGCCGTAAAGCATGGCACACTGAACTATAGAGTAGTCATCAGCTTTGCTCTGCCAAACGTTCTTAACATCGTCAGTTGCATCAGCAGCAGGCCTGGCACCCAGCGGTGCTTCCAGGACGTAACTTTTATGTGCAGCAATGGGGATAATCCTCAGGTTACGGACCCAGTCCGTGTAATTGCTACCATCATCTTTCAACTTTGCTTTCTCAAGGAACGCATTAAAATTCAATGGAACAACAGCACGAGCCATCTATCTACAAACAAACATAGACAAGCAAAATACTATCAGGTACTAAGTTCATGATAAATTTAAGTTCAATTAATCATATTACTTAAGAACTCCCACTTAGAAAGACATCTCTCTAGTCATCTAAGTGATTACGTGATCCAAATCAACTAAACCATGACCGATCATCACGTGAGATGGAGTAGTTTTCAATGGTGAACATCACTATGTTGATCATATCTACTATATGATTCACGCTCGACCTTTCGGTCTCCATGTTCCGAGGCCATATCTGCATATGCTAGGCTCGTCAAGTATAACCTGAGTATTCCGCGTGTGCAAAACTGGCTTGCACCCGTTGTAGATGGACGTAGAGCTTATCACACCCGATCATCACGTGGTGTCTGGGCACGACGAACTTTGGCAATGGTGCATACTCAGGGAGAACACTTCTTGATAATTTTAGTGAGAGATCATCTTAAAATGCTACCGTCAATCAAAGCAAGATAAGATGCATAAAGGATAAACATCACATGCAATCAATGTAAGTGATATGATATGGCCATCATCATTTTGTGCTTGTGATCTCCATCTCCGAACCACCGTCGTGATCACCATCGTCACCGGCGCGACACCTTGATCTTCATTGTAGCATCGTTGTCGTTTACGCCATCTATTGCTTCTACGACTATCGCTACCGCTTAGTGATAAAGTAAAGCAATTACAGGGTGTTTGCATTTCATACAATAAAGCGACAACCATATGGCTCCTGCCAGTTGCCGATAACTTCGGTTACAAAACATGATCATCTCATACAATGAAATATAGCATCACGTCTTGACCATATCACATCACAACATGCCCTGCAAAAACAAGTTAGACGTCCTCTACTTTGTTGTTGCAAGTTTTACGTGGCTGCTACGGGCTGAGCAAGAACCGTTCTTACCTATGCATCAAAACCACAACGATAGTTCGTCAAGTTGGTGCTGTTTTAACCTTCTCAAGGACCGGGCGTAGCCACACTCGATTCAGCTAAAGTGAGAGAGACAGACACCCGCCAGCCACCTTTAAGCACGAGTGCTCGTAACGGTGAAACCAGTCTCGCGTAAGCGTACGCGTAATGTCGGTCCGGGCCGCTTCATCTCACAATACCGCCGAACCAAAGTATGACATGCTAGTAAGCAGTATGACTTGTATCGCCCACAACTCACTTGTGTTCTACTCGTGCATATAACATCAACGCATAAAACCTAGCTCGGATGCCACTGTTGGGGAACGTAGTAATTTCAAAAAAATTCGTACGCACACGCAAGATCATGGTGATGGCATAGCAACGAGAGGGGAGAGTGTTCGTCCAAGTACCCTCGTAGACCGAAAGCGGAAGCGTTAGCACAATGCGGTTGATGTAGTCGTACGTATTCACGATCCGACCGATCCAAGCTCCGAACATATGGGGCCTCCGAGTTCAGCACACGTTCAGCTCGATGACGATCTCCGGCCTGCGATCCAGCCGAGCTCCGGAGATGATTTCCGTCAGCACGACGGCGTGGTGACGATGATGATGTTCTACCCGCGCAGGGCTTCGCCTAAACTCCGCGACGATATGACTGAGGTGGAATATGGTGGAGGGGGGCACCGCACACGGCTAAGGAACGATCCGTAGATCAACTTGTGTGTCTATGGGGTTCCCCCCTCCCCCCCCCCCTGCCCCCGTATATAAAGGAGCAAGGGGGGAGGCCGGCCGGCCCCTTTGGGCGCGCCAAGGGAGGAGGAATCCTCCTCCTAGTAGGAATAGGACTCCTCCTTTCCTACTCCTACTAGGAGGAGGAAGGAAGGGGGAGAAGGGGAAGGAAAGGGGGGGCGCCGCCCCCCCCCTAGTCCAATTCGGACCAGAGGGGGGAGGGGGCGCGTGGCCCATGCTGGCCGCCCCTCTCTCCTTTCCCCTAAGGCCCATGAGGCCCAATACTCTCCCGGGGGGTTCCGGTAACCCCTCCGGCACTCCGGTTTTCTCCGAAATCACCCGGAACTCTTCCGGTGTCCGAATATAGTCGTCCAATATATCAATCTTTATGTCTCGACCATTTCGAGACTCCTCGTCATGTCCGTGATCACATCCGGGACTCCGAACAAACTTTGGTACATCAAAACTTGTAAACTCATAATAAAACTGTCATCGTAACGTTAAGCGTGCGGACCCTATGGGTTCGAGAACTATGTAGACATGACCTAGAACTATTCTCGTCAATAACCAATAGCGGGACCTGGATGCCCATATTGGTTCCTACATATTCTACGAAGATCTTTATCGGTCAAACCGCATAACAACATACATTGTTCCCTTTGTCATCGGTATGTTACTTGTCCGAGATTTGATCGTCGGTATCCAATACTGTCGTGGTATTCTCACGGGGGGGGTGCAAGACGACATATGCCACAAGGTGGCTTCGTGTGAGGGCAAGACTGCTGCTGATAGGCCCGGGAGCGGGTATGCGAGTAGCACGCGGTGGTTTACCCAGCTTCGGAGCTCTCCGGAGAGATAATACTCCTACTGCTGCATGTCTGAGTGTATCTAATATATCTGGTACAGAGTCGCTCCTAGAGCTGTATCTGGGCTCAGTGCCATAGGCATCTGGCTTTGCATAGCATATGTCTTATATTGGTGTATAAGCTAGCTAGCAAGTGGGCATGAGAGTGCTCCACCGTGAGTGGCATGTATGCATGCGTGAGGGAATTCATCCTCCCTAGATGGATGGATGTGAGCCCATATATATAGGCATGTGGGTAGCTTACTATCTAAGCTAAGGTAGTGGACATGAGGGCATGGTGTGGGTGTCACACTTGTCCCCTGGGTCACTTCATAAATAGTGCCCAGGGACAAGGGACACTGTACATGATGGCTGGGGTGACACGTGAACAGTGCCGGGTACGGCCGTCACGTCGGGGTCGCGTCGGGCTGCAGTCGGCAGTCGGCTGGTTGGCGTAGTCGGCAGCCGGCTGGTTGGCGCAACCGGCAGCCATCAGTCGGCAGGGGCGGCCGGGAAGTCAGCAGCCAGCAGTCGGCCTGGTGGAGCAATCGACAGCCATCAGTCGGCCTGGTGGAGCAGTCGGCTCGGTGGCGCAGTCGGCAGCCAGCAGTCGGCCTGGTGGCCCAGTCAGCAGCCAGCAGTCGGCCCGGTGGCGCAGTCGGCAGCTAGCAGTCAGCAGCCGACCGGGAAGTCGGACTGAGGGGCTTTGCTAGCCCCGATGTCTTGAAATATCGTCTCGCCGTCTTCGGGGTATCCGTGTCCAATTACTCCGACAGTAGCCCCCAAGCCTCCGGGCAACTTGGCAAAGTTGGGCGGAGGTTTTTTTGGCGAGCGTTCATGGAAATGATCATGAAAAAAGACAAAGTTAGTCCATGCAGGTATATCAAATGTTTGTTTTTAGCATTGCAAATTTTATGTGAAGGGTGCCGACTCGGTTTCGTCCGAGCCCCCTTCTATCTTTTTCATGTCCCCTCCGCTCTTTGGCTTGTGCTCTCGCTAGCCGGACAACCGCTCTGCGGTCTGTGGCTGAGAGTGGGCCGCGGAGTGTAGCGTACAATACTCAGACTCTGGGGTCGAATTTAACCAAGCAGATACTCATAAAGGAAACGGTCGGGTCGCCCGAAGCGTTTTTCTTTCCGGACATTTTTCGCGTGGGTGGCCTCCAGCGTTCACTCTTGCCAGTCGGACAGCCGCTCTGCGGTTTGTGACTGAGAGCGGGCCTTTGGTACCGCGCACGCTACTAAGCCGTCTGCGGGAACTAACGTCTCAGGCCAAGCGGCCAGCCCCCCGGGCCAACTCTGGCTGGCGTCGGGGCAAACAATGATGCAACTGTAATAAAAATGTGGAGATAGCCCCCGAGCATCACTCGAGTTTATCCGTGCTTTCGCGGTGCAGAAAATATGCGGGTGAGGAGCTCACATTGATTTTCGTGTAGTCGCGATCGTCGAAGACAGCCGGCGCGACTCGGCGCTCGCGAAGCGCGCCGGCGCACCCGCTGGGTGTAGCCTTCGAGCCCCCGGGTGCTCGAAGGGGGGGTCCCGGCCGGTCAGGCTCGACCGGCCAGGCGGCGAGGCGTCTTGCAACGCCCTTTTTCTTCTTTTTCTCTTCTGCCAGCTGCTAGCAGCCGGAAAAAACTCTTCTCTTGTCTGCAATCTTCGCGGGGGCACGCCAGCGCACCCGCTGGGTGTAGCCCCTGAGATTCGGGGCCGACTGCTGAGCAGTCGGGCCGGATCTCCCGGCAACTACTTTGTCTTCTCTTCGCGGGGGCGCGTCAGCGCACCCGCTGGGTGTAGCCCCCAAGATTCGGGCCGACTGCTGAGCAGTCGGGTCGGATCTCCTGGCGACTACTTTGTCTTCTTCTTTTTCTTCTTCAGCCGGCTGGGCAGGCGGACCCCGACACAACAGTCGCGCTCTTTGCAGCCGGCCAGGCAGCCAGCGGTCGGACGCACATCTGACAGTCAGACGCACATTTCTTTCTTCTTCTTTTTTTCCAGCCGACTCTCGGGCAGCCGGCCATCTCACCCGGTCACTTTTTTTTCAAGGCCAGTCAACCTTTGACTTTTTTTTTCTAGCACCCGACTATGGGCACTCGGCCACTTCTTTTCTAGCCGACTTGATGGGAGCAGCCGGGAGCTATTTCTTTCTCGGCCGGCCCCTGACTTTTCTCTGCCCGGCACTTCTTCTTTTCCTTCCCCTTTTTTTAATTTGTCTGACTCTTTTTCTTTTTCTGTTCGACTCCACGCGGGGAGCCGGACCCTTCTCTTTTTTTTTGATGGGGGGCTGGCCATGTCTTTTCTAGCCAACCCGCACACGCGCAGCCGGCCTCCACCTCTTCCTTTCTTCTTTTTTTTAGCCGGCTATGGGCAGACTTTTCTTTCTCAGCCGGCTTGGGCAACTGGACACGCGCGAAGGCGGCAGGCGGCAGGGCCGGCCGGGTTGCGGGGCCGAAGCCGGCAGGCCGGGTCGCGGGCGGAGGAGCCAGCGCGGGCGAAGCCGGCAGGCTGGGTCGCAGGCGGAGGAGCCGGCGTGGCGGTCGGGTCGCCGTGTTGACAGAAAGAGCCGCGACCGGGCGGCGGAAGCCGGCCAGGGCGCGGGGGAACCGGCCTTCCCAGGGCCGGGAGTCGGCGGCTGGGTGGCGGAGCCGGCCAGGGGAGGCGGCGCCGGGTGGAGGAGCCTGCCGAGTCGCCGGAGGGGTGCGCGGGGAAGTCGGCAGGCGCGACGGGATGCGGATGAAGGCGCGGGCGGGGCCTCGCGCAGCCGCGGAGGTGCACGGAGTGGAGCAGACAGCGGTGAAGCGCTTGAGGCGCAGCAGGGGAGCTTCGACGGGAGCTGGCGGGCGCGAGCCGGGGCCAGGCGCGAGGCGGCCGCGGGGACCCGGCAGGCGCGGAGCCAACGAGCGGGGCGAACTCGGCGAGACGGCCGGGTTGCAGCAGCGAGGCCGAGTCGGCACGGGGATGGGTTACAGGGAAGCCGGCAGGCTGCCGATTTCGCGGAGGAGGCGGAGGCCGGGTCGCGTGGAGCAGGAGCCGGTGACGGGCGGCAGCGGGGAGCCCGGGCGGAGCAGGGCACGGCTGGAGGGCCGTCCGGGGAGGACCCGGCGCGTTGCCGGCGGGCCGAATTGGTGCGGACACCAGGCGGGTTGGCCAGGTCGCGGCAACTCGGCGGAGGGGAAGGAGCCGGGCCGGGTCGGGGCTGCCGCCGACGCGGGCGGAGGAGCACGCGGCGGCCGGGCCGAGAGAAGAGGCGCGGCTGCGCCAATGGAAGCGGAGGGCGCGTGCGCGGGACGTGGACCCGGGGCGGGGCGCTCGCGTGCCCAGGCAGTGTTGGTCTCGTATCTGAATAATGTATGGGTAGTGTCTTGACCAATATACAGGCTTGTGTATGGTGGCTATAGTATGAGGTTTGGAAAGTGCGCAGGCATGTATGGCTATGGTTTGACCATACTTTGACTTGCATCTAACTAGTTTGCAAAGACGGAGTATGGAGGAGCGAGCACTTGTGTGTCGGCCAAAGCAAGGCGCAACACGGGAGGAAGCGAACGCAAGCGGCGCGTGGACGGCCACGGTCGACCGAAACGAGGCCCGCGCGCGGCGCGCGCGGACGGATAGCCGGCATTGTGGTGGTGGTGAAGAAGAGGCCGACGGCAAGGACGCGCCACCCCTCGCGGCTGCTCTGGGGGCGGGTCGTCGAGCCCCCGAGCGCTACCGGAGAGATGGCGCGACGCCGCGGCGGAGGCGATGAAGATGGTCCCGCCCGGACTGCGAAACCAGCAGCAGCGCGGTAGCATAGTACCACCCCACGGTGGGCGCCAAATGTCGTGGTATTCTCACGGGGGGTGCAAGACGACATATGCCACAAGGTGGCTTCGTGTGAGGGCAAGACTGCTGCTGATAGGCCCGTGAGCGGGTATGCGAGTAGCACGCGGTGGTTTACCCAGCTTCGGAGCTCTCCGGAGAGATAATACTCCTACTGCTGCATGTCTGAGTGTATCTGATATATCTGGTACAGAGTCGCTCCTAGAGCTGTATCTGGGCTCAGTGCCATAGGCATCTGGCTTTGCATAGCTAGCAAGTGGGCATGAGAGTGCTCCACCGTGAGTGGCATGTATGCATGTGTGAGGGAATTCATCCTCCCTAGATGGATGGATGTGAGCCCATATATATAGGCATGGGGGTAGCTTACTATCTAAGCTAAGGTAGTGGACATGAGGGCATGGTGTGGATGTCACACTTGTCCCCTAGGTCACTTCATAAATAGTGCCCAGGGACAAGGGACACTGTACATGATGGCTGGGATGACACGTGAACAGTGTCGGGTACGACCGTCACGTCGGGGTCGCGTCGGGCTGCAGTCGGCAGTCGGCTGGTTGGCGTAGTCGGCAGCCGGCTGGTTGGCGCAGCCGGCAGCCATCAGTTGGCAGGGGCGGCCGGGAAGTCGGCAGCCAGCAGTCGGCCTGGTGGAGCAGTCGGCAGCCATCAGTTGGCCTGGTGGAGCAGTTGGCAGCCAGCAGTCGGCCCGGTGGCGCAGTCGGCAGCCAGCAGTCGGCCTGGTGGCCCAGTCAGCAGCCAGCAGTCGGCCCGGTGGCGCAGTCGGCAGCTAGCAATCAGCAGCCGACCGAGAAGTCGGACTGAGGGGCTTTGCTAGCCCCGATGTCTTGAAATATCGTCTCGCCGTCTTCGGGGTATCCGTGTCCAATTACTCTGACAAATACCTAGTTCAATCTCGTTACCGGCAAGTCTCTTTACTCGTTCCGTAATACATCATCTTATAACCAACTCATTAGTTACAATGCTTGCAAGGCTTAGGTGATGAGTATTACCGAGAGGGCCCAGAGATACCTCTCCGACAATCGGAGTGACAAAACCTAATCTCGAATTATGCCAACCCAACATGTACCTTCGGAAACACCTGTAGAGCACCTTTATAATCACCCAGTTACGTTGTGACGTTTGGTAGCACACAAAGTGTTCTTCCGGTAAACGGGAGTTGCACAATCTCATAGTTGCAGGAACTTTGTATAAGTCATGAAGAAAGCAATAGCAGTATACTAAACGATCAAGTGCTAGGCTAACGGAATGGGTCATGTCAATCCCATCATTCTCCTAATGATGTGATCCCATTAATCAAAAGACAACACATGTCTATGGTTAGGAAACATAACCATCTTTGATTAATGAGCTAGTCAAGTAGAGGCATACTAGTGACTATATTGTTTGTCTATGTATTCACACATGTATCATGTTTCCGGTTAATACAATTCTAGCATGAATAATAAACATTTATCATGATATGAGGAAATAAATAATAACTTTATTATTGCCTCTAGGGCATATTTCCTTCAGATACAAGTCATACTGCTTACCAGCATGCCATACTTTGGTTCGGCGGTATTGTTGGATGAAGCGGCCCGGACCGACATTACGCGTACGCTTACGCGAGACTAGTTCTACCGACGTGCTTTGCCATAGGTGGCTGGCGGGTGTCAGTTTCTCCAACTTAAGTTGAACCGAGTGTGGCTACGCCCGGTCCTTGAGAAGGTTTAAACAGCACTAACTTGACGAACTATCGTTGTGGTTTTGATGCATAGGTAAGAACGGTTCTTGCTCAGCCCATAGCAGCCGCGTAAAACTTGCCACAACAGAGTAGAGTACGTCTAACTTGTTTTTGCAGGGTATGTTGTGATGTGATATGGTCAAGATGTGATGCTATATTTTATTGTATGAGATGATCATGTTTTGTAACCGAGTTATTGGCAACTGGCAGGAGCCATATGGTTGTCGCTTTATTGTATGCAATGCAATCGCCCTGTAATTGCTTTACTTTATCACTAAGCGGTAGCGATAGTCGTAGAAGCAATAGGTGGCGAAACGACAACGATGCTACGATGAAGATCGAGGTGTCGCGCCGGTGATGATGGTGATCATGATGGTGCTTCGGAGATGGAGATCACAAGCACAAGATGATGATAGCCATATCATATCACTTATATTGATTGCATGTTATGTTATCCTTTATGCATCTTGTTTTGCTTTGATTGACGGTAGCATTATAAGATGATCTCTCACTAAATTTCAAGGTATGAGTGTTCTCCCTAAGTATGCACCATTGCGAAAGTTCTTCGTGCTGAGACACCACGTGATGATCGGGTGTGATAGGCTCTACGTTCAAATACAACGGGTGCAAAACAGTTGCACACGCGGAATACTCAGGTTAAACTTGACGAGCCTAGCATATACAGATATGGCCTCGGAACACTAAGACTGAAAGGTCGAGCGTGAATCATATAGTAGATATGATCAACATAGTGATGTTCACCATTGAAAACTACTCCATCTCACGTGATGATCGGACATGGTTTAGTTGATTTGGATCACGTGATCACTTAGATGATTAGAGGGAGTCTATCTAAGTGGGAGTTCTTAAATAATGTGATTAATTGAACTTAAATTTATCATGAACTTAGTCTTGGTAGTATTTTGCAAATTATGTTGTAGATCAATAGCTTGCGTTGTTGCTTTCATATGTTTATTTTGATATGTTCCTAGAGAAAACTGTGTTGAAAGATGTTAGTAGCAATGATGTGGATTGGATCCGTGATCTGAGGATTGTCCTCATTGCTGCATAGAAGAATTATGTCCTTGATGCACCGCTAGGTGACGGACCTATTGCAGGAGCAGATGCAGACGTTATGAACGTTTGGCTAGCTCAATATGATGACTACTTGATAGTTTAGTGCACCATGTTTAACGGCTTAGAATCGGGACTTCAAAGACGTTTTGAACGTCATGGGCCATATGAGATGTTCCAGGAGTTGAAGTTAATATTTCAAGCAAATACCCGAGTTGAGAGATATGAAGTCTCCAACAATTTCTATAGCTAAAATATGGAGGAGAATTGCTCAACTAGTGAGCATGTGCTCAGATTGTCTGGGTACTACTGTAACGCCCCGGATTCGATGCGCCAGGTGTCTGCCAGTTATTCACCGTCGTTGCCATGTCATTTGCTTGGGTGTTGCACTTTGCCATGTCATCATATGCATTTCATATCGTGTCATCATGTGCATCTCATTTTGCATACATGTTCGTCTCATGCATCCGAGCCTTTTCCCCGTTGTCCGTTTTGCACTCTGGCGCTTCTACGTCATCTGGCGTTCCCCTTTTGGCCTCTATTCTTGTGTGGGTATTAAACTTTCTCGGAATGACCCGAGGCTTGCCAAGCGGCCTTGGTATAGCACCGGTAGACCGCCTGTCAAGTTTCGTGCCATTTGGAGTTCGTTTGATACTCCAACGGTTAACCGGGTAACCGCAAAAGCCCTCTTTGAGTTGCAGCCCAACACCCCTTCCAAAGTGGCCCAAAACCCAGCAAACTTCCCTCCATACTCTCGGTCGTTCGATCACGATCGCGTGGCCGAAAACTGCTCCTCATTTAGACACTCCTAGCTCCCTCTACCTCTATATATAGACCCCTCCCCCTAATTCACGGGCAAACCCTAAAAATTCCCCCTCCGCGCCGCCGGACACGTCCGGATCGGACCAGACGCGTCCGTCCGCGCCGCCCAGCCAACCGCGACATGCCACGTGTCACTCCGGCCATCGCCGCCGGCCGCGCGGGCCCGCGAGCCCGTCCGCGGCCCTCCCGGCCCGGTGCGGCGCCCCGCCGCCTGGGTGCCCCGCCCCCGCATCGCCGGCGAGCGCCGCCGCCGAGCTGTCGCGCCGCCGCCCCGCCGTGTCGCGCCGCCGCCCCGCCGGCGCCGGACCCCACCGCCCTCGCCGGAGCTCCCCCGCGCCGGAGCTCCTCTGCGCCTGCCCCGCGCCTCGCGCCCGGCGCGCCGCCCGGCCCCGAGCGCCCCGCGCCCTGCGCCTCGGCTCCCGGCCGCCGCCGTGCCGCTGCTCCCCGCCGCCGGCCGCCGCCGCGGGAGCCGCGCCTCCCCGCCCCTCCGTCAGCCCAGCTCGTCGTCGGCCGGATCCGGCGAGATCCGGTCCGGGGCCGCCTCTCCCTCGCGCTCCGGCCCCCTCCTCGCCACCGGCGACCGTCTCCGGCCACCTCCCCGGCCAACTCCGGGGAGGCCCGGGATCGGGACCAGATCCACCCGTCCCGGAACCAAACACCTCCGCCGCGCCCCGGATCCCTCCATCCCAGAACATCTCCGTCCAGTTTTCGCGGGGTAAATTCCACTAAGTCCCCGAATCCCTGACAAAATCATGCCATGTTCATCGCATCACATCTCTGCATCCGTAGCTCCGTTTTACGCGTGTAATATGTCAAATTGTTCGTCTCGACGAGTACTTCATTTCATTCCAGTGCATCATTTTCATTTGAGCTCATCTTGATGCCCGAAATGCTGTTGGAAGAGTGCATGTTGATGTTAATCTGCTGAAACTGTTATAACTTGCTCATTTATCATTTTTGCCATGATTGATGTGTGCATCCTATGAGGTTGATGTCTACATGTATGTTGATCTATGCCATGCCATCTTTCCAGGGGTGTTAACCATGTATTTTTGTGAGTTGTGTGCTAAGTGTATCAAGCTTGCTAAGTAGGGTAGTTGCTGTTGCTGATTTCCTGGCAGATTCTGTTATATTTTGTTGCTATGTAAACATGTTCCTACTAATCATTCTATGCATAATCTGGAGATGCTCTATAAACATGTTTTGATCTACATGTCATGCTCTATCCATTCATGCCCTTGGTTGCAATTATAGCCTGCTGTATCATGTTGTAATCTTGCTCCAAAGTTGCTTGAAATTGTTGCTGTCAGCCTGTTAACATTAAGTTCACTTGTTCCCATGTGTTTTGCTAGTGATCCATGCACCCTATGAACTTGCTCTTGCCATGCTTAGCTTCATAAACATGTCTTCTTACTGTTGGTTGCTTTGCCATGCCATGTATTGCTTTGTGGTGAGTGGTTCAAGCTCACCAACATGCCTACTTATTGTTGTTCCTGCCATGTTTGAATCTGTAATATAACTTGCCATGTTTACATGGGTGCCATCATATTTTCTGTGCCTTTTTGGCTCTTGGTCGGTAAGGGACTTTTGATCTATGCTATTAGTAGATTCATGTCATGCCTTTGTTTGCCATGATAAGTTCCTGTAACATGTTGTTTGATAGCTCTAAACATTGCAACCTGATGTTATTTTCTGCCAAGTCTGAAACTGTTAATGTTTGCAATCTTACCATGTGTTTTTGAGCATGTTCTAGTTGTTTCTGGAGATAGCTCAGTGTTCATGTCTTGTTATGCTTTACATGTACTTCATGCCCATGCCTTTTGTTATTATGTTGGGATGCTGTAGCTTGTTGTTTTGATGCTTGTAAGATGCCTAGTTGCTGTTATGGACAGATTGTTGTTATGACTAGTGTGTGGGTGTTGAACCGTTGCTGCGTTTTGAGTGTGCTCTATATGAAACTTGCTTGTTTTTACATGTAGCTTCATATTATCATGTTGCATCCTT
The DNA here is from genome assembly GCF_018294505.1 of Triticum aestivum. Classification (NCBI taxonomy): domain Eukaryota; kingdom Viridiplantae; phylum Streptophyta; class Magnoliopsida; order Poales; family Poaceae; genus Triticum; species Triticum aestivum. The sequence goes on along the minus strand of NC_057801.1, from coordinate 224,433,521 downwards.
GTTTTGAGGTGTTTGCTTGATGTTTGTATGCATTTTGCATCAATGCCATGTTTAACTTGTTTTGCTCATATCTTCTAGCCCGTAGCTCCGAATCTAATGAACTTTATATGTAACTTGACTAGAATCTCGTGTAGATCATCTTGGTGCATCTTAACTTGCTGTTTAACAACTTGAACATAAGGTTTATTCAGTTCTGGACCAATTTCGAAATTTGCATATGAGGACTTACCGGAATTGTTATATGTTGTTTCCGGCCTCATTTAAACTTGCCTTGATGTGTTGTTCTTGTTTGCATCATATCTTGCCATGAGTAGCTTCATGTAGCTTGGTCATGCATCATGCTTGTTGTGCATCATGTCTTGTTCATGTGTGGTGTGTTTACCATGTTGTGTGCTTCTTCTTGTTAGTTCCCGTTTCGTTGCGATCGTGAGGATTCGTTCGTCTACGTGTGGTTCATCTTCGTGGCTTCATGTTCTTCATGGACTCGTTCTTCTTCCTTGCGGGATTTCAGGCAAGATGACCGCTACCCTGGATCTCACTACTATCATTGCTATGCTAGTTGCTTCGTTCTATCGCTATGCTGCGCTACCTATTACCTGTTTATCAAGCCTTCCAAATTACCATGAACCTCTAACCTTTGACACCGTTCCTATGCAAACCGTTGTTTGGCTATGTTACCGCTTTTGCTCAGCCCCTCTTATAGCGTTGCTAGTTGCAGGTGAAGTTGAAGATTGCTCCATGGTGGAGAGGGTTTATGTTGAGATATCACAATATTTCTTATATTATTAATGCATCTATATATTTGATAATGGGTGGAAGGCTCGGCCTTATGCCTGGTGTTTTGTTCCACTCTTGCCGCCCTAGTTTCCGTCATACCGGTGTTATGTTCCCGGATTTTGCGTTCCTAACGCGGTCGGGTGATTTATGGGACCCCCCTGACAGTTCGCTTTGAATAAAACTCCTCCAGCAAGGCCCAACATTGGTTTTACCATTTGCCTCACCACCACCTATATTTCCCTTGGGAGTAATTAACCCAAGGGTCATCTTTATTCAGCCCCCCCGGGCCAATGCTTGTCTAAGTGTTGGTCCAAACTAGAGCGCTTTGCAGCGCCACCTCAAGGAAACTTGAGGTCTGGTTTTAGTTGTACGGACTGCTCATACGGTCGTGGCCTGAGACGAGATACGCGTGGCTACTATCAGGATGTCAGCATGCCGGGAGGTCTTGTTGGTCTTGTTTTACCATTGTCGAAATGTCTTGTAAACCGGGATTCTGAGACTGATCGGGTCTTTCTGGGAGAAGGTCTATTCCTTCGTTGATCGCGAGAGCTTGTCATGGGCTAAGTTGGGACACCCCTGCAGGGTATAAACTTTCGAGAGCCGTGCCCACGGTTATGTGGCAGATGGGAATTTGTTAATGTCCGGTTGTAGATAACTTGACACTTGATCCGAATTAAAACGCATCAACCGAGTGTGTAGCCGTGATGGTCTCTTCTCGGCGGAGTCCGGGAAGTGAACACGGTTTCTGTGTTATGCTTGACGTAAGTAGGTGTTCAGGATCACCTCTTGATCATTGCTAGTTCACGACCGTTCCTTTGTTTCTCTTCTCGCTCTCATTTGCGTATGTTAGCCACCATATTTTCTTAGTCGCTGTTGCAACCTCACCACTTTACCCCTTCCTTTCCCATTAAGCTTTGCTAGTCTTGATACCCATGGTAATGGGATTGCTGAGTCCTCGTGGCTCACAGATTACTACAACAACAGTTGCAGGTACAGGTTATGCGATGATCATGACGCGAGAGCGATGCTTGCTTGCATTGAGTTCTTCTTCTGCTTCTTCTTTGATCAAGGGATAGGTTCCAGGTCGGCAGCCTGGGCTAGCAGGATGGATATTGTTTGAGTTTCTGTTTATGATTCATCCGTAGCCGGATGTTGTTCTTATATGTTGTATTGTTGTATTCGTGTGGCATTGTATGCCTTTTGTATGTGTCCCCATCTATTATGTAATGTTGATGTAATCATATCCACCTGGCATAAGCGTTCCAATATGCGGGTCTATCCTTGGTGGGACCGTCGAGTTCCTTTTGGATAGGGTCGCATATTGGGTGTGACAAGTTGGTATCAGAGCCTCGACCAACGTTAGGAGCCCCCTTGATTGATCGTGTAGTTTGGCCGTTGTTGAGTCTAGAAGAAAACTGTTTTTGGAGTCCAGTTATATTGGAGAGTAGGAATTCTTTTTACTCCTCTGCCCCTTCGTCACTCTGGTAAGGAATCTTGACGTAGGTGTTTTGAATTACTCCTCTTCCCGTTCAAATTTTTCTTTAGGATCACGTGGTTAGTTTCATGAGTTGTCCATCCTCTTTTGTCCGGTGCATTTCTCGTCAAGTTGACTTGAGCCTCTTCATCGTTGCTAAGTTCAAACCTAAGTTGTTTTCTTTTCCCACCCGCCCTCCCTTCGTCTTCTCGAATCCGGAGTCTGTAATCGAGTATCCTTCCTACTCGTGCGAAGTCTTTTCTTTCTTTCCTCAATGATTTCAACCGGTGTTTTCCTCTTCAAGATATTCGTCGGTTTCCCCTTCCGAGTTTCTTTTGTTTTCCCGCCCTCCCACCCTCTTCTTCCTGGAGTCTGAGTCTCTTTCGACCATCAATTTTCATTCGTACGGAGTCTCTTCAGTCTTCCCTCAATTGTTTCGACGGGTGATTTCTTGTCTCATTCGTCATTCTTCATCTCTTTTCTTCTCTGGTGGACTTAATTCAAGTTTTTCAGGTTGATCATATTCTTTCTCTCGGCTCAAGTATTTCCCTTTGCTCGTTCGTCTCTCGCCATTTTATCCTTCCGGAGTATGATGCACCGGAACAATTCAAATATTAAAATCATCCCGGCGCATCATCTACCTGTTCAACAATCCTTTTCAACGGTGTTTTTCTCTTCAGTGGGCCCTAACCCACAGGTCTTTTCCCAGGATCTTACCTGACTCTTCTAATTCCCACGGAGTTATTCTCAATTCTTTTCAAGTGTGATGTAAGAATGAATTTCATCAGTCACATGCCTTCTCCAAGATCGATTTCATATTCTTTTCATTTTGGCTCAACCCCTTTGCTTTTCATTCTTCCGGAGTATCTCAGTAATTTTGGTGGTGTGTCCCGTCGTCTTTTGAAGATTGAAGAAGAGTTTTCCTCTAAATCTTGCCCGTTCTTGCGAAGATTCATGGTTCTAGCTTCTTGTTAGCCTCTTGATTTATTCCATTTGTCAGATATTCTTTTCTTACCCATCCGGAGTATTTCGGGAGTTGTCTTTCCGTTTCTTTTCATCCGGAGGCCATCTTTTCGGAAGATTTCTTCGTTCTAAGTTTTCAGATTCGTTCTCCAATTATTCTATATTCGTGCCCCTTCATTCGTCTCAATATTCTTCCGGTGGTTCGTCTTTTTCTTCGTTTATCATTTTAATTCATTCGTTCTTTTCAATCCTACCGGTGGTTCATGAAGACTTTCTCAAGTTTTGCGCCATATTTCCCTTAATCCTTTTCAAGAAGAATAAGTAGTATGCAAATCCATTGCTTGCCATCAATTTAATTTGATGAAGGATAAGCATACAATAAATCTTATTCTTATTTCCTCCAAGTGATTAATCCCTTCCTTCGGAGTTATTCTTGATGAATAAATTCTAGTTCCAAGTGTTCTCCATCTTTTCTTTTCCGGAGTTCAAATTTCCTCGGCCATCTCGTCGGAACCTCCATCTAAATCATCGCAAGGCCCATCTTATTCTTTCATCCTTCATTCTATCTCGTCATTCTTTTGTTTACCGGAGTTCTTCATGGTGGTTCTTCATGATTTAATTCATTCCTCAAGTGTTCATCAAGATTCTTGTTTGAGGAATTCAAGTATCTTTTCTTCTCGCGTCTTGAAGTGTAATTAATTCTCCGTATTCTTTTGAAGTGGAGTTTTGCATTTCTTCATTCTTCTCAGCTATCCAATCATTTCCGCTTGTGGTCGGAGATCACCTCATAATTTTGAGATGTTATCCATAAGTCCACAACAAGCCTATTCTTTTCGTTGTTGTTTTTCTCAATCCTCCCTTCTAAGTTCTTTTCAAAAAAAAATTCAATTCCTTCAGGAGGTTTTGTGTCATGTCTTCATCAAGTATCATTCCATCCTCTCAAGTTCTTGTTAAAATCCTTCCTTTTTCAGCCGGAGTGCTGCCTAAATCCTTTCAGTCTTACTCGTTTCCTATCTCGTTCTAACAAGTGGTTTCATAGTCTATCTGATTCAGTGATCTTTCGATTCTCGCCATTCTCGTTGTTCCTCTCTTCTTCTCGAGTGCTCTCGATTCTTTGCTTCTTCTCTTGAGTTCTTGTTTCACCTCATCCCTTTTCCCTTCCATCTCGGTCCTAAGATCTCGGGACGAGATCTCTTGTTAGTGGAGGAGCGTTGTAACGCCCCGGATTCGATGCGCCAGGTGTCTGCCAGTTATTCGCCGTCGTTGCCATGTCATTTGCTTGCGTGTTGCACTTTGCCATGTCATCATATGCATTTCATATCGTGTCATCATGTGCATCTCATTTTGCATACATGTTCGTCTCATGCATCCGAGCCTTTTCCCCGTTGTCCGTTTTGCACTCCGGCGCTTCTACGTCATCCGGCGTTCCCCTTTTTGCCTCTTCTCTTGTGCGGGTATTAAACTTTCTCGGAATGACCCGAGGCTTACCAAGCGGCCTTGGTATAGCACCGGTAGACCGCCTGTCAAGTTTCGTGCCATTTGGAGTCCGTTTGATACTCCAACGGTTAACCGGGTAACCGCAAAAGCCCTCTTTGAGTTGCAGCCCAACACCCCTTCCAAAGTGGCCCAAAACCCATCAAACTCCCCTCCATACTCTCGGTCGTTCGATCACGATCGCGTGGCCGAAAACCTCTCCTCATTTGGACACTCCTACCTCCCTCTACCTCTATATATAGACCCCTCCCCCGAATTCACGGGCAAACCCTAAAAATTCCCCCTCCGCGCCGCCGGACACGTCCGGATCGGACCGGACGCGTCCGTCCGCGCCGCCCAGCCAACCGCGACATGCCACATGGCACTCCGGCCATCGCCGCCGACCGCGCGGGCCCGTGAGCCCGTCCGCGGCCCTCCCGGCCCGGTGCGGCGCCCCGCCGCCTGGGTGCCCCGCCCCCGCGTCGCCGGCGCGCGCCGCCGCCATCCGCCGCCGAGCTGTCGCGCCGCCGCCCCGCCGTGTCGCGCCGCCGCCCTGCCGGCGCCGGACCCCGCCGCCCTCGCCGGAGCTCCTCCGCGCCTGCCCCGCGCCTCGCACCCGGCACGCCGCCCGGCCCCGAGCGCCCCGCGCCCTGCGCCTCGGCTCCCGGCCCGCCGCCGGCGAGCGCCGCCGCCGCCGTGCCGCTGCTCCCCGCCGCCGGCCGTCGCCGCGGGAGTCGCACCTCCCCGCCCCGCCGTCAGCCCAGCTCGCCGCCGGCCGGATCCGGCGAGATCCGGTCCGGGGCCGCCTCTCCCTCGCGCTCCGGCCCCCTCCTCGCCACCGGCGACCGTCTCCGGCCACCTCCCCGGCCAACTCCGGCGAGGCCCGGGATCGGGACCAGATCCACCCGTCCCGGAACCAAACACCTCCGCCGCGCCCCGGATCCCTCCATCCCAGAACATCTCCGTCCAGTTTTCGCGGGGTAAATTCCACTAAGTCCCCGAATCCCTGACAAAATCATGCCATGTTCATTGCATCACATCTCTGCATCCGTAGCTCCGTTTTATGCGTGTAATATGTCAAATTGTTCATCCCGACGAGTACTTCATTTTATTCCATTGCATCATTTTCATTTGAGCTTATATTGATGCCCGAAATGCTGTTGGAAGAGTGCATGTTGATGTTAATCTGCTGAAACTGTTATAACTTGCTCATTTATCATTTTTGCCATGATTGATGTGTGCATCCTATGAGGTTGATGTCTACATGTATGTTGATCTATGCCATGCCATCTTTCCAGGGGTGTTAACCATATATTTATGTGAGTTGTGTGCTGAGTGTATCAAGCTTGCTAAGTAGGGTAGTTGCTGTTGCTGATTTCCTGGCAGATTCTGTTATATTTTGTTGCTATGTAAACATGTTCCTACTAATCATTCTATGCATAATCTGGAGATGCTCTATAAACATGTTTTGATCTACATGTCATGCTCTATCCATTCATGCCCTTGGTTGCAATTATAGCCTGCTGTATCATGTTGTAATCTTGCTCCAAAGTTGCTTGAAATTGTTGCTGTCAGCCTGTTAACATTAAGTTCACTTGTTCCCATGTGTTTTGCTAGTGATCCATGCACCCTATGAACTTGCTCTTGCCATGCTTAGCTTCATAAACATGTCTTCTTGCTGTTGGTTGCTTTGCCATGCCATGTATTGCTCTGTAGTGAGTGGTTCAAGCTCACCAACATGCCTACTTATTGTTGTTCCTGCCATGTTTGAATCTGTAATATAACTTGCCATGTTTACATGGGTGCCATCATATTTTCTATGCCTTTTTGGCTCTTGGTCAGTAAGGGACTTTGATCTATGCTATTAGTAGATTCATGCCATGCCTTTGTTTGCCATGATAAGTTCATGTAACATGTTGTTTGATAGCTCTAAACATTGCAACCTGATGTTATTTTCTACCAAGTCTGAAACTGTTAATGTTTGCAATATTACCATGTGTTTTTGAGCATGTTCTAGTTGTTTCTAGAGATAGCTCAGTGTTCATGTCTTGTTATGCTTTACCTGTACTTCATGCCCATGCCTTTTTTTATTATGTTGGGATGATGTAGCTTGTTGTTTTGATGCTTGTAAGATGCCTAGTTGCTGTTATGGACAGATTGTTGTTATGACTAGTGTGTGGGTGTTGAACCGTTGCTGCGTTTTGAGTGTGCTCTATATGAAACGTGCTTGTTTTTACATGTAGCTTCATATTATCATGTTGCATCCTTGTTTTGAGGTGTTTGCTTGATGTTTGTATGCATTTTGCATCAATGCCATGTTTAACTTGTTTTGCTCATATCTTCTAGCTCGTAGCTCCGAATCTAATGAACTTTATATGTAACTTGACTAGAATCTCGTGTAGATCATCTTGGTGCATCTTAACTTGCTGTTTAACAACTTGAAAATAAGGTTTATTCAGTTCTGGATCAATTTCGAAATTTGCATATGAGGACTTACCGGAATTGTTATATGTTGTTTCCGGCCTCATTTAAACTTGCCTTGATGTGTTGTTCTTGTTTGCATCATCTCTTGCCATGAGTAGCTTCATGTAGCTTGGTCATGCATCATGCTTGTTGTGCATCATGTCTTGTTCATGTGTCGTGTGTTTACCATGTTGTGTGCTTCTTCTTGTTAGTTCCCGTTTCGTTGCGATCATGAGGATTCGTTCGTCTACGTGTGGTTCGTTTTCGTGGCTTCATCTTCTTCATGGACTCGTTCTTCTTCCTTGCGGGATTTCAGGCAAGATGACCGCTACCCTGGATCTCACTACTATCATTGCTATGCTAGTTGCTTCGTTCTATCGCTATGCTGCGCTACCTATTACCTGTTTATCAAGCCTCCCAAATTGCCATGAACCTCTAACCTTTGACACCGTTCCTATGCAAACCGTTGTTTGGCTATGTTACCGCTTTTGCTCAGCCCCTCTTATAGCGTTGCTAGTTGCAGGTGAAGTTGAAGATTGCTCCATGGTGGACAGGGTTTATGTTGGGATATCACAATATCTCTTATATTATTAATACATCTATATATTTGGTAAAGGGTGGAAGGCTCGGCCTTATGCCTGGTGTTTTGTTCCACTCTTGCCGCCCTAGTTTCCGTCATACCGGTGTTATGTTCCCGGATTTTGCGTTCCTAACGCGGTCGGGTGATTTATGGGACCCCCCTGACAGTTCGCTTTGAATAAAACTCCTCCAGCAAGGCCCAACATTGGTTTTACCATTTGCCTCACCACCACCTATATTTCCCTTGGGAGTAATTAACCCAAGGGTCATCTTTATTCAGCCCCCCCGGGCCAATGCTTGTCTAAGTGTTGGTCCAAACTAGAGCGCTTTGCAGCGCCACCTCAAGGAAACTTGAGGTCTGGTTTTAGTTGTACGGCTGCTCATCCGGCCGTGGCCTGAGACGAGATACGCGCGGCTACTATCAGGATGTCGGCACGCCGGGAGGTCTTGCTGGTCTTGTTTTACCATTGTCGAAATGTCTTGTAAACCGGGATTCCGAGACTGATCGGGTCTTCCTGGGAGAAGGTCTATTCCTTCGTTGATCGCGAGAGCTTGTCATGGGCTAAGTTGGGACACCCCTGCAGGGTATAAACTTTCGAGAGTCGTGCCCGCGGTTATGTGGCAGATGGGAATTTGTTAATGTCCGGTTGTAGATAACTTGACACTTGATCTGAATTAAAACGCATCAACCGAGTGTGTAGCCGTGATGGTCTCTTCTCGGCGGAGTCCGGGAAGTGAACACGGTTTCTGTGTTATGCTTGACGTAAGTAGGTGTTCAGGATCACCTCTTGATCATTGCTAGTTCACGACCGTTCCTTTGTTTCTCTTCTCGCTCTCATTTGCGTATGTTAGCCACCATATTTGCTTAGTCGCTGCTGCAACCTCACCACTTTACCCCTTCCTTTCCCATTAAGCTTTGCTAGTCTTGATACCCATGGTAATGGGATTGCTGAGTCCTCGTGGCTCACAGATTACTACAACAATAGTTGCAGGTACAGGTTATGCGATGATCATGACGCGAGAGCGATGCTTGCTTGCATTGAGTTCTTCTTCTGCTTCTTCTTCGATCAGGGGATAGGTTCCAGGTCGGCAGCCTAGGCTAGCAGGGTGGATATTGTTTGAGTTTCTGTTTATGATTCATCCGTAGCCGGATGTTGTTCTTGTATGTTGTATTGTTGTATTTGTGTGGCATTGTATGCCTTTTGTATATGTCCCCATCTATTATGTAATGTTGATGTAATGATATCCACCTTGCAAAAGCGTTCCAATATGCGGGTCTATCCTTGGTGGGACCGTCGAGTTCCTTTTGGATAGGGTCGCATATTGGGCGTGACAACTACAATCGCTTGAATCAAGTGGGATTTAATCTTCCAGATAAGATAGTGATTGACAGAGTTCTCTAGTCACCATCACCAAGTTACTAGAACTTCGTGATGAACTATAGTATGCAAGGGATGACAAAAACGATTCCCGATCTCTTCATGATGTTGAAATCGATGAAGGTAGAAATCAAGAAAAGAGCATCAAGTGTTGATGATTGACAAGACCACTAGTTTCAAGAAAAGGGCAAAGGGAAAGAAAGGGAACTTCAAGTAGAATGACAAGCAAGTTTTCACTCCCGCGAAGAAGCCCAAAGCTGGACCAAAGACTGAAACTGAGTGCTTACACTGCAAAGGAAATGGTCACTGGAAGCGGAAGCCTGAATATTTGGTGGATAAGAAGGATGGCAAAGTGAACAAGGGTATATTTGATATACAGGTTATTGATGTGTGCCTTACTAGTGTTTATAGTAGCCCCTGAGTATTTGATACTTGTTCGGTTGCTAAGATTAGTAACTCAAAATAGGAGTTGCAGAATAAACAAAGACTAGTTGAAGGGGAAGTGACGATGAGTGTTGGAAGTAGTTCCAAGATTGATATGATCATCATCACACACTCCCTATACTTTCAGGATTAGTGTTAAACCTAAATAAATGTTATTTGGCATTTGCGTTGAGCTTGAATATGATTTGATCATGTTTATTGCAATACGGTTATTCATTTAAAGTCAGAGAATAATTGTTGTTTTGTTTACATGAATAAAACCTTCAATGGTCATACACCCAATGAAAATAGTTTGTTGGATCTCGATCGTAATGATACACATATTCATAATATTGATGCCAAAAGATGCAAAGTTAATAATGATAGTGCAACTTATTTGTGGCACTGCCGTTTGGGTCATATCGGTGTAAAGCGCATAAAAAACTCCATAAAGATGGATTTTTGGAATCACTTGGTTATGAATCATTTGATGCTTGCGAACCGTGCCTTTTGGGCAAGATGACTAAAAACTCCGTTCTCCGGAACAATGGAACGAGCTACTGACTTGTTGGAAATAATACATACTGATGTATGCAGACCAATGAGTATTAAGGCTCGTGGCCGGTATCGTTATTTTCTGACCTTCACAGATGATTTGAGCAGATATGGGTATATCTACTTGATGAAACATAAGTCTGAAATAGTTGAAAGGTTCAAAGAATTTCAGAGTGAAGTGGAAAATCATCGTAACAAGAAAATAAAGTTTCTACGATCTGATCGTAGAGATGAATATTTGAGTTACGAGTTTGGCCTTCAGTTAAAATAATGTGGAATAGTTTCACAAACTCATGCCACCTAGAACACCATAGTGTAACGGTGTGTCCGAACATCATAACCGCACTTTATTTGATATGGTCCAATCAATGATGTCTCTTACCGATTTACCAATATCGTTTTAGGGTTATGCATTAGAGATAGTTGCATTCACATTAAAACAGGGCACCATCTAAATCAGTTGAGACGACATCGTATGAACTATGGTTTAGCAATAAACCTAAGCTGTCGTTTCTTAAAGTTTGGAGTTGTGATGCTTATGTGAAAAAGGTTTCAACCTGATAAGCTCGAACCCAAATTGGAGAAATGCGTCTTCATAGGATACCCAAAGGAGACTGTTGGGTAAACCTTCTAATCATAGATCCGAAGGCAAAATATTCGTTACTAAGAATGGATCCTTTCTAGAGAAGGAGTTTCTCTCGAAAGAAGTGAGTGGGAGGAAAGTAGAACTTGATGAGGTAACTGTACCTGCTCCCTTATTGAAAAATAGTTCATCATAGAAACCGGTTCCTGTGACGACTACGCCAATTAGTGAGGAAGCTAATGATATTGATCATGAAACTTCAGATCAAGTTACTACCGAAAGTAGGTCAACCAGAGTAAGATCTGCACCAGAGTGGTATGGTAATACTGTTCTGGAGGTTATGTTACTAGACCATGACGAACCTACGAACTATGAAGAAGCGATGGTGAGCCCAGATTTCGCAAAATGGCTTGAGGCCATGAAATCTGAGATGGGATCCATGTATGAGAACAAAGTATGGACTTTGGTGGACTTGCCCGATGATCGGCAAGCCATCGAGAATAGATGGATCTTCAAGAAGAAGACTGACGCTGATGCTAATGTTACTGTCTACAAAGCTCGACTTGTTGCGAAAGGTTTTCGACAAGTTCAAGGGGTTGACTACGATGAGACTTTCTCACCCGTAGCGATACTTAAGTCTGTCCGAATCATGTTAACAATTGCCGCATTTTATGATTATGAAATTTGGCAAATGGATGTCAAAACTGCATTCCTGAATGGATTTCTGGAAGAAGAGTTGTATATGATGCAACCAAAAGGTTTTGTCGATCCAAAAGGTGCTAACAAAGTGTGCAAGCTCCAGCAATCTATTTATGGACTGGTGCAAGCCTCTCGGAGTTGGAATAAACGCTTTGATAGTGTGATCAAAGCATATAGTTTTATACAGACTTGCGGTGAAGCCTGTATTTACAAGAAAGTGAGTGGGAGCATTGCAGCCTTTCTGATAAGTATATGTGAGTGACATATTGTTGATCAAAAATGATGTAGAATTTTTCTAGAAAGCATAAAGGAGTGTTTGAAAGGAGTTCCTTAAAAAGAAAGACCTCAGTAAAGCTACTTACATATTGAGCATCAAGATCTATTGAGATAGATCAAGACGCTTGATAAGATTTTCAATGAGTACATACCTTGACAAGATTTTGAAGTAGTTCAAAATGGATCAGTCAAAGAAAGAGTTCTTGCCTGTGTTGCAAAGGTGTGAAGTTGAGTATGACTAAAAACCCGACCACGATAGAAGATAGAGAGAGAATGAAAGTCATTCCCTATGCCTCAACCATAGGTTCTATAAAGTATGTCATGCTGTGTACCAGACCTATTGTATACCCTACCCTGAGTTTGGCAAGAGAGTACAATAGTGATCTAGGAGTAGATCACTTGACGACGGTCAAAATTATCCTTAGTGGAATAAGGATATGTTTCTCGATTATAGAGGTGACAGAAAGATTCATCGTAAAGGGTTACGTCGATGCAAGTTTTGACACTGATCCAGATGACTCTAAGTCTAAATCTGGATACATATTGAAAGTGGGAGCAATTAGCTAGAGTAGCTCCATGCAAAGCATTGTAGACATAGAATATTTGCAAAATACATACGACTTTGAATGTGACAGACCGAGCAAAACATGATCACACCTTAGTACTCTTTGGGTGTTAATCACATATCGATGTGAACTAGATTATTGACTCTAGTAAACCCTTTGGACGTTGGTCACATGATGATGTGAAGTATGGGTGTCAATCACATGCAGATATGAATATTAGTGTTAAATCACATGGTGATGTGAACTAGATTATTGACTCTAGTGCAAGTGGGAGACTGAAGGAAATATGCCCTAGAGGCAATAATAAAGTTATTATTTATTTCCTTATTTCATGATAAATGTTTATTATTCATGCTAGAATTGTATTAACCGGAAACATAATACATGTGTGAATACATAGACGAACATAGTGTCACTAGTATGCCTCTACTTGACTAGCTCGTTAATCAAACATGGTTAAGTTTCCTAACCATAGAAATGAGTTGTTATTTGATTAACGGGATCACATCATTAGGAGAATGATGTGATTGACTTGGCCCATTCCGTTAGCTTAGCACTTGATCGTTTAGTATGTTGCTATTGCTTTCTTCATGACTTATATATGTTCCTATTACTATGAGATTATGCAACTCCCATTTACCGGAGGAACACTTTGTGTGCTACCAAACATCACAACGTAACTGGGTGATTATAAAGGTGCTCTACAGGTGTCTCCAAAGGTACTTGTTGGGTTGGCGTATTTCGAGATTTCACTCCGATTGTCGGAGAGGTATCTCTGGGCCCTCTCGGTAATGCACATCACTATAAGCCTTGCAAGCATTGTAACTAATGAGTTAGTTGCAGGATGATGTATTACGGAACGAGTAAAGAGATTTGCCGGTAACGAGATTGAACTAGGTATTGAGATACCGACGATCGAATCTCGGGCAAGTAACATACCGATGACAAAGGGAACAACATATGTTGTTATGCGGTTTAACCGATAAAGATCTTCGTAGAATATGTGGGAGCCAATATGAGCATCCAGGTTCTGCTATTGGTTATTGACCGGAGACGTGTCTCGGTCATGTCTACATAGTTCTCGAACATGCAGGATCCGCACGCTTAAAGTTCGATGACGATTTATATTATGAGTTTATGAGTTTTGATATACCGAAGGTTGTTCGGAGTCCCGGATGTGATCACGGACATGAGGAGGAGTCTCGAAATGGTCGAGACATGAAGATTGATATATTGGAAGCCTATATTTGGATATCGGAAGTGTTCCGGGTGAAATCGGGATTTTACCGGAGTACCGAGGGGTTACCATGTCTATTGCACATGAATTGCCATGATATTTACACTGAAGTTGCCATGATATATTTCAACTATTTTCTTTTACTTTTAAATATAAATTTTAACATATTATAAAACAGAGAATTAAGAAACTAAACTTGCCATGCACCATAAACTAAAATTGCCATGGTACATGCACCTAAAATTGATGGTACAATAAAAAAATATTTTCATGGTCAAAGTAGTGGAATTGCCATCATAAAAAAACTAAAATTGCCATGATCTACAAACTAAAATTTCCACATGGCAACTTTAGTTTAAGCACTATGGCAACTATAGTGTAAACATCATGGCAACTTCTTGGCAAAAAAAATTCGTCGAAACATATCAACATGGGGTCTAGTTTTGAAGATCTCGTTGAGACGGATATAATGGTGAAAACGGATTTTTAGTTCGCTTTTTTATTTAGGAGATAAAACATGTTTAAGCCGAAAACCAAAAAGATTTCTGCTGATGTCATCTATTCATACGTGGCAAAATGAGTGGTGATAGAGGCGTGTGGGCGATCTGCAAACGCCCACACATGTGGGCGTTGGTTTTCCGTTTCGAAAATATTAACGCCCACACGTGTGGTGTGTAGCATCCCGCCCACACGCGTCATCTGTCGTTGGATGTTTCGCACGAATATTGAAGCATAATAAATCGCCACGTCAGCCAACGAGCTCATGCGGGTCAAGACCAACCGGCCCGGACGACGCCCACTCCTTCCATCCCGAACGGCGTCCACTCTATCTCACCTTCTCTTCCCCACTCGTCTACACTTTCTCTTCCCCTATCCTTGCGACCACCTCTAATTCGGCAAGCCCCCTGGATCCTGGTGACTACCGGCGAGGTCTGCTAGATGCGGTGGGGGTCACGGGATGGAGGCAGTTGGCTGTGGAGGTGGGCGGTGGCGGGCGGAGGCCACGGCAGCGGTGACCAAAAGTTGGATCCGGTTGAATCTTCCCATTGTCCTCCCCCGACTGTCCCTAATCCGACGAGGCTCGCGGATCCCGGCGACCGCCGACGAGGCCCGCGCTAGATGCGCATTTGGGGGGCACGGGATGGAGGTAGATGGCTGGTGAGGTGGGGCGGAGGCCGCGACAGCGGTGAACAACAGTTGAATCCAACCGACGATGAGGGAAGGCGCCGCTGCTGCTGGGCTTCGAGCTCCACCGCGCCCATTTCGTGCTACACTGGGAACGGAGGGGGAGCGCGTAGCTGTGGTCCCTGGCGCGGCTCGGCCTCTGCGGTGGACGCCGACGCAAGACAGAGCTGTTTGACCCCGAGCGCAAGCACCACGTCGGCAGCGCGACAGCGACAACCGGGTGAGCCAGGTTGGCAGCGTGACTGCGACCCCCTTTTTTGTCGTTGTGTGGAGGGGATGAGAAGCAGGCGGCGGCCATGGCGGGGCAGCAACGGCGCGTGGACGCTGCTCGGACGGCCGGCGACAACGCTGCTTCCCTCCTGCAGCTCCATCCCCGCTCATCACGCGCGGAGCCCTGTGTGCAAATCCTCCACCCCGCTCATGCAAAGTTTGTTCAGGTAAGTTTTTGTTAACGTAGATGCAGCATTTGTGCCCATAGGAGTAGACAATTCAATTCACAGATGTTTGCCCTGCTGCTCCTTTTTGTCCCTCATTAGCATTTAAGTTCACAGATGCAACTGCAGGGGGCAAGTTCGAACAGATGCAAGTGTAGGAGAACATATTTTTGGAATAGAGATCATTAGGAAATTCTGCATTAAAACGCAGCAATTCTGCATATAGTGTATGTAGTCTGTAGCATGTAGTTCCCTGTTTCTGTATGAAATGAGTGTCTCTAGTATGCTTCTCTGTTTCTGCACATTTTTTTGTCAGTCTATTTTCTCTGCTGGTTAGCGAGGATCCTCAAATCTCTTGCTTCTAGTCTCACCCAATTGCTGTTGTGCACAGAAAAATTACAAGCCGGCGATGGAGCAATCTAGAGTAGTTGCCACGGCAAATTTGTCGTAATAGTTGCGGTGGACATAATTTCTATGAGTAGTTGCCACGACAATTTTTTTCTATAGTAGTTGCCATGGGTAGATTTTCCAGAGTAGTTGCCATGGCAATCTTTTCGTAATAGTTGCCATGGGCAGAATTCCTACAAGCAGTTGGCATGGCAAAAAAATTTGGTGTAGTTGCCATGGCACAATTCGGAGTAGGAGTAGTTGCCATATCATAATTGTTACGAGTAGTTGCCATGGCAAGTTTTTGCGGTAGTTGCCATGGCATAATTCAACAGCTACATCAGACACATGTCAAGTTTACTTTTGTAGCATGATCTAATTCTAATATGGTAGTTTTAGTTAAATTCCATGGAAATTCTAATATGAATTTTCCATGGCAAATTCATGGTCATTTTTTCATGTTCTTTTACATACATGGCAAATCTCTCAAATAAAACATGTAGATGTTCAAAAGTATGGCAACTTAAGGTGTTGAAAAATATGGCAAAGCTATAGATGTTCAAAACATGTTAAAGTTATAGATGTTCAAATACATGGCAAACTTGCCATGTCAACTTAATATGTGTACATAGCATGCAAATTTTTCTGCATTTGATCGCATAACAAGTTTAGAAAATGTTCCTATGACCTATTTTTCAAAGTTTGCCATGGCAAAAAATTCATGTTTATTTGCCAAGGAAAATATAGTTTTTTTAACATGCCCACCACAACCTTTATGCTTTTGTTTCTTACTTAACTAAGGCAAATTTAGTTTGTTGATAATGGCAAATTTAGTTCATTGACCATGGCAAACTGATTTTGTTTGATCATGTCAAATTTAGTTTATTTGGTTCATGGCAAATTTAGTTTTCAAATCATGGCAAGTTTTAGTTTACATGAATTTCGCCATGGCAAGTTTTGATATGAATCTGCCATGGCATTTTTCTTGTTCATACTTGACTTTCAACTTTTTGTGTTTTTCCACACACGGCAAATTCATCATACAAACACATGGCAATTCCTGATACGAATTTGCCATGGCAATTTCCTCATTTATATTTTTTGTTTTTCAAAATTTGGTGTTTTACACACACGGCAAATTCATCATACCAAAACACAGCAATTCTTGATACAAATCTACCATGCCAAGTTTTGATACAAATTTGGTTTATTGATCATGGCAAATTTTATTTTATTGGTTCATGGCAAATTTAGTTTACGAATCATGGTAAATTTAGTTTATTGGTTCATGGAAAATTTAGTTTACATGAATTCGCCGTGGCAAGTTTTGATACGAATCTGCCATGGTAAGTTTGGATGTGAATCTGCCATGGCATTTTTTTGTTCATACTTTGATCTTCAACTTTTTGTGTCTTTTCGTACACGGCAAACTCATCATACAAAACACGGCAACTCTTTGATACAAATCTGCTGTGTTTTCTATGATGAATTTGCCGTGTGCGAAAAAAACTTAGTGTTTGTATCATGGCAAATGTAGTTTACGGGGCATGGCAAATTTTATTTCTTTTTTTTGCAACATGGCAAGTCTTCTTTTTTCAACGGGACCATGGCGATCTCATCGCATCTTTCATGGCGACGGTAGTTTATGGAGCATGGCCAATTTTCTTTCTTCTTTTACAACCTTGCAAATTTAGTTTACGTGAATTTCGCCGTGGCAAGTTTTGATACGAATCTGCCATGGCAAGTTTCTTGTTCATACTTGAATTTCCAACTTTTTGTGTTTTTCACACACGATAAATTCATCATACAAAACACGGCAATTCTTTGATACTAATCTGCCATGGCAGATCTCTTTGTTCATACTTGATTTTCAACTTTCTGTGTTTTTTCTAACACACGGCAAAATTATCCTTCAAAACACGGCAATTTAAATTAAACTTTCATGGCAATTTAATTAAAAATGCCATTACATTTTTTTCTTTTATTTGTCCTGTCAAATTTTTTGTGTTCACATGAAATTTTTGACTATTTTGTGTTTTCTCACATGGCAATATTGATTTTTTTTGTCATGGCAGATTTTCCATATTTCATTGGGGGATTAAATATGTGTTTATAAACCTTTGCCATTGTTAAAAAACTCGGATGGCAATTTTTTCTGCTATTTTCCAAAGCTGATGGCATTTTTTTGTAGCCGAGCAAAATATGGGCTTTAATTTGTCAAAGAAAGAAAACAAAATCTGGGCCTTTTCATTTAATTTGTTGTCAGTAGGCTTTTTGTTACTTTTTTCACAGGGAAAAGAGCCTCGTGTGATAAAGGCATGCGGGCTGTGTGGCCCCCTAGCGAACGAATTCATGTGAGGGATCGATCCCCTCGTGCTGAACGTGTGTGTGGTAGGATGCTCTTCGTGCCACACGTGTGGGCAGTTTTAATATTCGCCCACACAGAGTTGTTTGGGCTGCCTGCTGGATATGTCACACAGGGGCGTGTGGGCGGATGTCTATTGTGCCACACGGGGGAATTTGAGGATTTGCCACACCTTATTTTGCAGCTTGAGGATTTGCCCCTGTTTTGGCTGTAACCCATGATTTGCCACATCTTTGCTGAAAGATTGAAGATTTGCCCCTACCACGACTGGCCCACAACAACATGACCAAAATGCCCTTGTGTTTACCTACGTGAGAGGAACCCAGTCCAAACGTTGCCCCGATAACTCTCTCGTCTGATCCTACCTGTACCTGCGACGGCGGCGGCGATCTGCGACGGGTACGACGATGGCGACCTCGATCTCCCCGACGGCGGCTTCCTGGTAAGATCGGCTACTACCCTAGGTTCCTTCGACCACCTCCCGCTCCTGAACGTACGGAGAATCAAAGATTACATTCACACTTCATAGTGAACGTACAGACCGAAGACATCTGGGAAAGTTTCATCACCTTTTCTTTTAATCACAGAGTGCATTCACACTTCATAGTTCACAACATCACAAATTACATTTACATTTTTTAGTGACATCAGAAGGTACATTAGCCCTTACTAGTTCACAAGTTAGAACAAATGCACACTGAAACAGCAGCTATATTTTCTTGTTCTCTGAACTGTCACTTTCTTTCTTCCACCACCGGATGTTTCAGCCCATCAATCTTTGATTAATAACCCTATTTCTAGTCAGATTGGAAAGGAAACTCGGGGGAGACTTCCAACTCAGGTGTAGCTGCACGCCGGCGACGTTGCGTGGTGGCCACAGGCAAGCCGCCAGGGCGAACAGAGTACGGGAACAGCGAGCTCATGCCCGATTGAGGATAACTAAAACAGATTGGGTTGGGGGTATTTTGGTTACAGAATTTGTACTATAATATGCCAAATGATCCAAACAGTATGTTAGGGGCAAATCCTCAATCTTTCAGCAAAGATGTGGCAAATCCTGGGTTACAGCCAAAACAGGGGCAAATTCTCAAACTGCAAAATAAGGTGTGGCAAATCCTCAAATTTCCCTGCCACACGTGGCACTTATCGGCGTCCTTCCGTTTTCTTTTACCACTCCCACCAGTGCCACCACCCCCATTGTCCCTCCTTCCACTCCAAAGCGAAACCGACCTTTTCCTCCTCCCCCTCCCCTCCCACCTCCCCTCCCGCAGCAGCCTCGACGAGATCCAATCCGGCAGCCCCCCTCCCCCACCGGCGGCGAGATCGAGCGGAGAGGCGGCGAAGCGAGCGGGCGAGCGGGAGGAGCCATGGGGAAGCAGTCGCTGATCTACGCCTTCGTGGCCCGCAGCACCGTGGTGCTGGCCGAGTACACCGAGTTCACCGGCAACTTCACCACCATTGCCTCCCAGTACCTCGGCAAGCTCCCGGCCAGCAACAACAAGTCCACCTACAACTGCGACGGCCACACCTTCAACTACCTCGTCGAGGATGGCTTCAGTGAGTGGCCGCCTCCCCTCCCCTCCCCTCCGCCCGCCCGATCCTTGATTCTCTCCGTTCGGTTCGTTGCGGGTGTGATCTGATCCGCGTGGATCTGGCGCGGCGCGCGCTCGGTTTGGGCTCGCTGCGCGTAGTTCTCGCGGATTTGCTGGATTTGCGGGCCGGGTCGTTTCGATTGCTGCGGGAACTTCGTGCGGGAGGTTGTTGCTCCCGTGGTTTGGTACTAGGCTTCTAGTTGGTCACACGCTGGGTATCGGTCAGTTCGAGTTCGGTAATACTTGGTCAATATCGTGCTATGCAGTCAATATACTGTGGTTGCTCCTCTTATCCCACGCCTATGGGGCAGTGTTGTAACAGCTGCAATAGCCGACATCAGCAGTAAAATAATCCAGTACATGGTGCCGCCTCTGGATATCAGTGCTATTTATAGTAGAGGACAGACTGTTAGTTGATGGCTTGCTAGGCATGTGTATCGAATGCCAGCACATATTTATGCTAAATAATTTGGCGGTTCATTTGTTGCCTCCATGCCGTGATATCTATTTATAGTAGAAGGGTAGATGGTTCATTGCTGGCTTGCTAGACCTGTGTAGCAAATTGCCGCGTGTATTTATGCATGGTATATAGGTTTCCGGACAAGCAATGCCCCTTAATCTATTAAACAATATAGATGTATCAACATTTCTGAGTTTTCTAATGGGTGTGAGTGCCATTTATAATGCTATTTTCATATCCTTGATCTTTTTGAAGAGTAAGTAGATAGGGAATTGGTTAGAAGATGTTTCACCAGTGATAAATTAAATCAACCTACATAAGTGCGTAGTATGTTTCAGCCTTTTATGACAGCGGATCACATTACAATGGGCCATCTAAGTTTGAATAAGCGTTTCATGGATAATATTTCTACAACCGCAAAAGTATTCAAGTATTGATCTTCAAGCACCACAAGAATGAATATCCCTTGCATGGTATTTATGAAAAATCAATTCACATAGATGCTCCTCTTTGATTGGACTGTAGATTGGATGCTCTTGTTAGTTAAGTCTAGCCTTTGGCACTTTGCAACAGAATTGGTCGTTGCTTTTGTCGCACATGCCCACTGGAAGCTTTAAAAACTATACATGATTTGGATTGATGTTGAAACTATAATGCTCTCTCAATCCATATTTAGTTGTCACATTTGGCTTCTACTTATGAATGTTGAACTGTAGCGTTTTAGTGAACACAGAAGCAATTTTTTTAAAGTATGTAATATCAGTAGAGTACATCTCATTACCGTTCTAGCAATACCATTCGTATATTAGATGATTGTGTTCAAATTTAACTCTGGCCAAACCTTCATTAGTTAAAGTCAAACGTCACAACTGATTTTGAACTAATTTTGTTATACCGCTGTGTCTTTTTTTTCCTAGTGCTATTACGTGAATTTCAATGCACAATTCCTTCAAACCCCCTTTCCCAACGCATGTCGCATGGCTTATAGCAGTGACAATAGTGTTGGAAAAATTGATCAAGGAATACTGTTCAAATATATTAAGCAACTGATTTTTTGCTGACATGGCACTTCTCTGAAAACGAAGATAATGCTTGTTTCTTTCCTTGGTTGAATTATAACTCCAGAACAGTATATGACATTTGTTGGCATTCCTAACTTTGAAGTGAAAAAACTACGATGCTGACATCATGCTTTCTTGTGTAGCATACTGTGTGGTTGCCGTTGAATCAGTGGGGCAACAGATACCAATTGCTTTCTTGGTTCGGGTTAAGGATGATTTCAGCAAGAGATATGCTGGTGGGAAAGCTGCTACTGCTGCACCAAGCAGCCTCAACAGAGAGTTTAGGTACGTGTGTGTTTTTGCCAGTGTGGGTCTATTTAAAACATATGGCTTTATTTTTGCTAATTTTGTGTGTGAACATTTACTGTTTGTAGATCAAAACTCAAAGAGCACATGCAGTACTGTGTGGACCACCCTGAAGAGATAAACAAGCTTGCTAAAGTGCAAGCACAAGTTTCAGAAGTGAAAAATTTGATGATGGAAAACACTGAGAAGGTACATCTCTGTACTTTGCGGATACACCGAAGGTTTGGAGAAAGTTTCTGATCCTTATTCTACTTCTGAAATTCAGGTTTTTGATCGTGGGGAGAAGATTGAGCTGCTTGTTGACAAGATAGAGAATCTCAGCTCACAGGTTTTAATAATTGACAAATTCTTTTATCCTGCCCTGTACTTTAGTTGGCTTTGGTTCCGAGCTGTTATTATATATTATTAGTACCAGGATAATAAGCTTGGTTCCAAGCTGTTATTGTATATTAGCAAGAGTACAGAAAGGTCACAATTGAAGCAGTTAAGCCGGGATCCAGCTATATACTAAACTGTACTTATGTCAAGTGGTCAAGCTAACTACTGGTGGTGCACTTAATAGTTATTGTGTTAGGTGCTCTTGATATGCTCAAACTACCGGGGCATCAATCATGATGTTAGTGAGGGATGTATTTGCTGAGATCAGTTTGGCCGTATATGCGTAACCAATGTTTATGAGTCGAAGAGTCGTCAAGTCGTTCCAAGGTTGAGACTCATAGACTAATCGTGATTAGTCTAGACTAGTGCAAGACTAGTCGACATGGTACTGTAGCACTGAACTTACAATACATAACTACTAGTAATACCTCAGAGACTAGTCCATCGACTAGTCTCGACTAGTCCTTCAATCGTAATCAGTGTGTGTAACTGGCTAATACTTGATCTAAAAAAAGCTGGCTATGGCTAATACTTTTTATGGATCACTAGAGACCTCCCTAGGTTATATCAATTGCCAACTTTTTTTCTCCCATAGCTGATAAGGACTTCCCTCTTCAATGTATGATATGAATTTTACTGTTTCATTCTCTGATTTCTGTTGGGTGTATATACAGGTTCTTTCTGCTTCTTTAACAAATGCAGCCAAGGAACTTGAAGCTGAAATCAATGAAGGTGGAAATGCACCTAATCAAGATGCAGCAGTAAGTTTTGAGTTTGCTTACTCTTTAATCAGAACCTAGTTTGTTGACCAGCAACAACATATATTGTTATTGTCTTCACTTTAGTAATTAACTAAAAGTATATGTAACTTTTGTACATTCCTGTGTGTTTTTATTTACTTCTTCCCCATTCATCCAAAGGTTTATTTAATTTGATATTATAAAATTTTATTCAATTGTTTATGCTGGTGCACGAAAGTAAAAATCTCCTTCTAATTACACGTTTTAATCTAACATTGCGTTTACTTTGATAACTAGTTAGGAAATCCTCCTAACCTCATGTAAGCAAATACAAATAAGCAAAATTCGCAATATTCAGATATTAATAGGCTGTTGATCACACGTCACACTATTGTGTTCTCTCCAAAGGCTTATTATCATTTTTTTTTCTGTCCAGGTACCTTGGATTGGCTTGCGTAAGAGGTTTCTAGCTCCTGTCCGTAAACAGGGCGCAAGAAGGACTTGTGTGTTCGAAGCCTCGATGGTCACTACGGAGACACATTACAAAGTCAACTATAATGCCAAGAGTCCTCCAGAAGAGTTTAATTATTGTCTCTCGTTGTCGGATTTTAAGGTGTACACCTCTCACACTGGGAAAGTGTTAGGCGCAAATGGTTCAGGAGGAAGCCTGGAGAATTGCATGGAAGTTTTGAAGGAAGTGGGTGTTCGTGGTGTCGACATGGCTAGTGAGAAAAAGGTAAAATCCTGTTATGTTCACTTGTAATTTATGTTATGTTAAACTGGTCATGAACTTGTGCACAAGGCTAGGAATAGTTATATTATGCTGCTTGTGTGGGGCTTGTGCATAACTTGGATAAACATTAAATGGTTACAATCATATGATTATTACACCATTTGACAAAAAAATAGTATAGAAAGTTCTCTTAGACCTATGGTGGTAATGTATGAACTTTAAACTACGAAGGCTAATCTTGGTAGCTTAGAGGAAAAATTGTAATTATTATTGTTGCAATAATAACCCAATACATACATTATTTTTTCTTTATGAACATACATAAAATTTGCAGCATTACTGTTAGTGACGTTATCCGATAGCTCATTAAGGGTTTGATCTACACTGGCACTAGATTACGCATGTATGAATAATCAAGGGTAAGATTTGAATACTGATGTAACTTGTTTGACTTGTTTGGTTTGTAGTCTGAAGAACGTTTCAAGATTCATGCTTATAGAAAATTCCGTCGCAAAGATATTCACGAAGTCATGCTGCTACTGGATCAGGGGAAAGCTCTTGCAGCGAGCTTCCCAATATCAGATAACTGGAAATCCATGAATGGAGTTGGTGTATATGAGTTTCAGGAAGAAAGGGCACTACCGCATCTGCATCGCAAGGGCAAGTTTAGAGGCCATTCTGTTATGATTGTTGGTTATTTTCCTGATAGTTTGGAAGAAGACTTGGCTGCTTTGAAGAGCAAAGATGACATTGAAGAGCAAGCTCAACTACTTCTAAAACTAGCAGAAGTTGTGCTAGCTTTTCAGAATAGTTACGGAGAACTGTGGGGAGAATTAGGTGGTTTTGGTAGTATCAAAGCCAAATCTATTGGCTGCTACTATCTACCTATCGTATGTGTTGGTGCTGCTTAGGACTAGGTAGTTTTGTTTCCGCAGTACGTTGTAGTGTAATGAAGTTGCTATTCCCTAATTGCCTTAATATGTAGGCCCTATGCTCAAGTTTTGGGTTGATGGAAGAATGTGCCTGGTATATGATGTGTTTGTTTTGTTTTGTTTTTGCTTTTTCTTTTTTATTTGATTGAGGAGTTTGGAATTACTAAGATTTACACTCCTGTTGTCTATACAATTTTATAGCATGATTATTATTATTTCTGATGTGCCTTATTTGTCACAGGAAGAAAAAAGATTATATTTTGTTTATGTAGTATGCCAATGCCACATCATGTTGATCACATTTTATATTCATAATTTATTAAATAATTTTTCTTAAATAATATAATTCATATCACTTTGTCAGACTCGAAGCAAAAATACTCATCTGAGCGCGAGTTCATTTGTTATCGGGAAGATTCCAACTCGGCCTCGTATTACTGCATGTATATGCTTCCATGTATTACTGCATGTATATGCTTCCATATAGTACGTGATTCTGTTGTCATGATCCACAGAAAGTGATAGCTTTTGGCCAGACGCTTATATTTTCTCTGTCACGTGTCATGTCATTTAGTTGGTCGTGTTGTACGCATAGTCGAGAACTGTCGTCAGCGCATATACAGCAGCTGGACGCCTCATGTCTGGTCACTCTTCGGTCACGAAATTTTAAATTTTAACTCCAACGGCCCTTTCAAACGCTCGGGCTAACAGACACCATTCATATTTAGCTTAAATATGTGGTAAATATGGGGCGCCCGGACGCGTTTGTCACGTCGGACCCGGTACATGCTGGCCCACCCGACCCCATATATATTCGTCCCCACCCGCTCATCGGATCAAACCCTTATCACTTCACTCTCCTTTCCACTTCCGTCCGCCAACCGAGCTCACCTCTGGTGGTCTTCGGCCTTCTCCGGCATGGCATGCAACGGATTTGATTTCGATCAGTCTGGATCCGTCGACGGGTGTCATGCCGTGTCCGTTGGAGGAGGCAATGACGGTCCGCATTGCACCCCGCCGCTCCCGGGAGGACAGCGCCCGACTGACGGACAGATCTGTCCGACGCGACTCCAAGGTTAGCTCAACGAGCGCTTGGGTCCTCCGGAGCTGGATCATCGCGGTCCCGACAGCCGGAAAACCTCTCCTTCCCCATCATCGGTCGGGCAGACTATGAGTTCCACCAGGAACGTGCAACCCGCCGTGGGAAGGTGAGGATAAGGGCTGCCGAGGCCCGTATCGCGGAGGCGGCTGATGCGGCGGCGCGTGCGGCCGCAGAGGAGAAAGCCATTCGCCCCCGCATTGCGAAGAAACGGCAGCATGGACCAAGTATATAATGATGTGTGTTCGAGGAGAACATCCACGGTTAAACTTTGAACGAGAATTGCACATGGGAATATGGACCAAGTAGCACGATCAACGATAGAATGGTGATCCAATAACCAAAAGACTTGGAATGAAACTATCGACCATTTAGTTCAAAGCAATAGGTTTGCTAGAGGTTTTGAATTTACACATCATAGTTCAATGGTCGGTATTCCGGTTAGGAACAACACGGGGACCAAGATATGAACGGGGATGACGAGAAGTATTACTATATCAAGAATTCCTAAGAGGTGGATAAATTCTCACAACATTCTTGACATAAAAGATGGTAATACTCCGAGGTAGAACATAACATAAGTTGGATAGCAAGGAACTTAAAGTTCATTCAAAACAAGACCATGTCTGTGTTTGGAAGGAAGGCATGGATGTGGTCGATGATAATACAAATCATCGATGGGCAAGCATGGAATTTCTCCTCATGAATTCAGTTGATATCCCGGAAGAAGTTAAAATGTTGATGTAACGTCCGGATAATTAAGCTACAGTAATCCTCTGTTAATGATGCCATGTCACCACTGTTACTCTTGCTAAAGCTCACTTGATTCAAACACATGTCAAATTCAAATTCCGAAAACAAGTCAAATTCTTGTCTCTTCAAACTGTCAAGTAAAAATGTTCGATGGGTTGAAAATATACACTAACTATTTGTCATGAATGATTCAACATCATTTGGGATATTTAATTCCCCTTGGAAATTAAAATAGTTTCAAATCAGCTCTTTTATATACTTTTCCATTTGTGAAGAATCCAAATCAATACAAACTCCTCCCAAACTTTTTGTGGTCGTGCCAAATATTGTAATGTATTTATGTGGCCAAGTCCCATATTTTACAAAAGTCTTTTGATGGCTAAATAAAATACAAAACTGCTGCTGGAAAAGAAAACAGAAAAATAAAAAGTAAAAGGGAAAAATGTGCACTGTGCACTTGGGCTCTAGCCCACGGTGCAAGGCCAGTCGATTTTCCCCATCCCCTTCCTCTCCTGTTCACAGGAGGTCGTGGCAACCATCCCACGGCTGCCATCGCCATGGATGGCCTCCACGTGCTTCCCCGTTGCCTATAAACGCGTCCACCGAAAACCCTAGCCTGCTCTCAATCGATCCCCTCTCATTCCCCATCGTGCCCCTCCTCATCTGCTCGGAAACGAGCTCGGAGCTCGTGCGGTGACCGCGCTCGCTGTCGTCATTGTCGCGGCCACCGTCGCCCCCACGCCAAGATAGTGTGTACCCCAGCTTCCCCGTCGTCTTACACATCGCTACAAGGTCCAGATCGAGCCAGAGCGCCGCCGAACGACGGGATCGAGATCGTCTTCTTCCTTCAGCCGTCGTCGATTTCGCCTCCATCCACGCCACCTCGACCGCCCCCGACTTCGCCGAGTTCGCCTACGACCCCCCTGTGAGCCCCTCCGTCGATCCCCTTCCTCCTTCGCGTGGATCCATCGCCGTAGACGCTGCTGCCGCTGCTAATCGCCGGCCGGCGCTTCAGACACCATGGCCGGAGCTCCGCTCCCGCGTGCGGTTGTGCGCCCCTGGCCCGCCCCTTGCGCGCTCGTCCGTGCCCCCGCGAGCCCTTGTGGGCTACTGCTGCCTGCTGCGCGCGCGCCCGCGTCCCTGCTACTGCTGCTGGCTCTGCTGCTACTCCGCTTGCTGCTCTTGCCGCTGCTCGCTGATGCTCTGTCGCTAGTGCTTGCTTCGCTGTTGTTGCTCTTGTGCCGCTGCTTTGCTACTGTTGCTACTTGCTACTGCTGCTTTGTTCTGCTTACTACTAGCTGCTGCTGCCATTTGCGGCCATCGCTCTTGGCCATAGGTGCCAAGGCCATGTTCATGGCCGTGTGTGTGGCCGGCTAGGTTGTGTCCAGTAATGGCCGGCCCTTGGTTAAATTAGGCTAGGTAGTATTAGTTTAGTACTAATTTAGCCCATTAGCAAATGGCAAGTGGACCCAGGCTAATTATTCTAATTAACAAGAATAGTTTCTTTGCTGTCTATGACATGTGGGCCACACCCTCCCCATTTGACCAGTCAAGTTGACTTGGTCAACTTGAATTATTACTAATTTCAGAAAATTGCTAAAACTTTGATAATTCATAGAAAAATAACGGTAGCTCGGATGAAAATACTTTGCACATAAAAGTTGCTCAGAACGACGAGACGAATCTGAATACGCGGTTTGTTCGCCCGCCACACATCCCTAGCGTAGCAAACATGCAACTTTTCCTCTCCGGTTCATCTATCTGCCAGACGTCCGGAACCGGGAATACTTTCCCGGATGTTCCCCCCTTCGCCAGTATCGCCTAGCACCGCGTTAGAACACCTCTATCCCGCTTGTTGTCTTGTTATGCTTATGTTTGCATGTATTTACTGTTTCTTCCCCCTCTTCTCTCCGGTAGACCCCGAGACCGATGCTGATGTCCCTGTGACCGACTACGTCGACGACGACCCTCCTTGTCTGAGCAACCAGGCAAGCCCCCCCTTTGATCATCCCGATATCACCCATTCTATACTCTCTTGCATTAGATTTTGCTACTGTTATTGTTTGCTCCTATCCTGATGCATAGCCTGCTTTTGTACCTGCTATTGTTACCTACCTGCTTATCCTAAATTGCTTAGTATAGGTTGGTCAGTGATCCATCAGTGACCCCCACTAGTCCTTGTTGCCCCTGCTTCATCATCGACGACTCGATCAGCGTGATCGACGACCAGAGCCCGACACCTCACATCACATCACGTCCCTTTTGTTGCTCGACTCTGCAGAGCTACTATCGAGTGCCGAGGGTGATCCCTCATAATGCACTCCGGATGATAATTCTGTAGTGTAGCTATTCGGTCATGGTCATCGAGGGTGATTTCCTCTTTCACCATTCATGATACGGCTCTGTTGTTCAACACTTCAAGTGTGAACCTCGAGGGTGGTCCCTCTTATGTTCACCTTGATGATTACATTGAGTGGAATCCACCGGGGGTGACTCCTCGGGTTTTCCCCTTGATGTCTGGACACACAGTTACCTTGACTTTACTTGAGACCTTTGTTGAAGTCGGGCGGGCCCGTTGAGCACCCGCGAGTTGATGTGAAAGTCGGGCGGGCCCGTTGAGCACCCGCGAGTTTTCCACATGGCACGGCCGGGCAGTTTGGGCCCTTGCCGTAAGTCCATGAGACGGGGCGACGGGGTCACCTTATCGTGAGTCTCTGCTCATTTCCGCGAGCCCCCAATGCACTAACAGGTTTGGGTATTTGTTCTGAGTTGGCCTGTGGCCTTTACGCACTAACCACCATGCGAGAATAGATATGGGCCTCGACGTCGGAGTATCAGCCGAAGCTTTGTCAGACGCCCAGTTCAGCAGTGCGGCACAGTCGGATCGTGCTGGCCATCCGAGGCGGTGCTGGTATCCACCCTGCTCGCAATGACCCGGAGTGCTGCGGGCGATGAGCCCAAGACCCCGGAGTGCTTAGGATGTAGACCGGCGGGGACCTTGTTGGGAAACGTAGTAATTTCAAAAAATTTCCTACGCACACGCAAGATCATGGTGATGCTATAGCAACGAGAGGGGAGAGTGTTCGTCCACGTACCCTCGTAGACCGTAAGCGGAAGCGTTAGCACAACGCGGTTGATGTAGTCGTACGTCTTCACGATCCGACCGATCCAAGCACCGAACGTACGGGCCTCCGAGTTCAGCACACGTTCAGCTCGATGACGATCTCCGGCCTCCGATCCAGCAAAGGCTCCGGAGATGAGTTCCGTCAGCACGACGGCGTGGTGACGATGATGATGTTCTACCGGCGCAGGGCTTCGCCTAAACTCCGCGACGATATGACCGAGGTGGAATATGGTGGAGGGGGCACCGCACACGGCTAAGGAACGATCCGTAGATCAACTTGTGTGTCCATGGGGTGCCCCCTACCCCCGTATATAAAGGAGTGGAGGAGGGGAGGGCCGGCCCTCTTCTATGGCGCGCCCTAGGGGAGTCCTACTCCCACCGGGAGTAGGATTCCCCCTTTCCTAGTAAAACTAGGAGTCCTTCCATGTATTAGGAGTAGGAGACAAGGAAGGGGAAGAGAGAAGGGAAGGAAGGAGGGGGTGCGGCCCCTCCCCCTAGTCCAATTCGGACTAGGCCATGGGGGGGCGCGCGGCCTGCCCTAGGCAGCCCCTCTCTCTTTCCCGCAGGGCCCAATAAGGCCCAATACTTCTCCCCGGCGAATTCCCGTAACTCTCCGGTACTCCGAAAAATACCCGAATCACTCGGAACCTTTCCGAACTCCGAATATAGTCGTCCAATATATCGATCTTTACGTCTCGACCATTTCGAGACTCCTCGTCATGTCCCCGATCTCATCCGGGACTCCGAACTCCTTCGGTACATCAAAACTCATAAACTCATAATATAACTGTCATCGAAACCTTAAGCGTGCGGACCCTACGGGTTCGAGAACTATGTAGACATGACCTAGAACTATTCTCGGTCAATAACCAATAGCGGGACCTGGATGCCCATATTGGCTCCTACATATTCTACGAAGATCTTTATCGGTCAAACCGCATAACAACATACGTTGTTCCCTTTGTCATCGGTATGTTACTTGCCCGAGATTCGATCGTCGGTATCCAATACCTAGTTCAATCTCGTCACCGGCAAGTCTCTTTACTCGTTCTGTAATGCATCATCCCGTAACCAACTCATTGGTCACATTGCTTGCAAGGCTTATAATGATGTGCATTACCGAGAGGGCCCAGAGATACCTCTCCGACAATCGGAGTGACAAAACCTAATCTCGAAATACGCCAACTCAACATGTACCTTCGGAGACACCTGTAGTACTCCTTTATAATCACCCAGTTACGTTGTGACGTTTGGTAGTACCCAAAGTGTTCCTCCGGTAAACGGGAGTTGCATAATCTCATAGTTACAGGAACATGTATAAGTCATGAAGAAAGCAATAGCAACATACTAAACGATCAAGTGCTAAGCTAACGGAATGGGTCAAGTCAATCACATCATTCTCCTAATGATGTGATCCCGTTAATCAAATGACAACTCTTTTGTCCATGGCTAGGAAACATAACCATCTCTGATAAACGAGCTAGTCAAGTAGAGGCATACTAGTGACACTATGTTTGTCTATGTATTCACACATGTATTATGTTTCCGGTTAATACAATTCTAGCATGAATAATAAACATTTATCATGAAATAAGGAAATAAATAATAACTTTATTATTGCCTCTAGGGCATATTTCCTTCAGTCTCCCATTTGCACTAGAGTCAATAATCTAGTTCACATCGCCATGTGATTTAACACCAATATTCATATCTGTATATGATTAACACCCATAGTTCACATCGTTATGTGACCAACACCCAAAGGGTTTACTAGAGTCAATAATCTAGTTCACATCACTTATGTGATTAACACCCAAAGAGTACTAAGATGTGATCATGTTTTGCTCGTGAGAGAAGCTTAGTCAACAGGTCTGTCACATTCAGAGCCGTATGTATTTTACAAATATTCTATGTCTACAATGCTCTGTACGGAGCTACTCTAGCTAATTGCTCCCACTTTCAATATGTATCCAGACTAAGACCTAGAGTCATCTGGATCGGTGTAAAAGTTTGCACTGATGTAACTTTTACAATGAACTCTTTTATCACCTCCATAATCGAGAAACATCTCCTTAGTCTTTACTAAGGATATTCTTGACCGCTATCCAGTGATCTACTATTAGATCAAAATTGTATTCCATTGACAAACTCAGAGCAAGGTATACAATATGTCTGGTTCACAGCATAGCATACTTTATAGAACCTATGACTGAGGCATAGGGAATGACTTTTCATTCTCTTTCTATTTTCTGCCATGGTCGGGTCTTGAGTCTTCTCAATTTCACACCTTGCAACACAGGCAAGAACTCCTTCTTTGACTGTTTCATTTTGAACTATTTCAAAAATTTATCAAGGTATGTATTCATTGAAAAATCTTTCAAGCGTCTTGATCTATCTATATAGATCTTGATGCTCAATGTGTAAGCAGCTTCACCGAGGTCTTTCTTTGAAAAACTCTTATTCAAGTATCCTTTCATGCTTTGCAGAATAATTCTACATTATTTCCGATCAACAATATGTCATTCACATATACTTATCAAAAATGTTGTAGTGCTCCCACTCACTTTCCTGTAAATACAGGCTTCACCGTAAGTCTGTACAAAACTATATGCTTTGATCAACTTATCAAAGCGTATATTCCAACTCTGAGATGCTTGCACCAGTCCATAGATGGATCGCTGGAGCTTGCACATTTTGTTAACACCTTTAGGATTGACAAAACCTTCTGGTTGCATCATATACAACTCTTCTTTAAGAAAACCATTAAGGAATGCAGTTTTGACATCCATTTGCCAGATTTCATAAATTGTGGCAATTGCTAACATGATTCGGACAGACTTAAGCATCGCTACAATTGAGAAAATCTCATTGTAGTCAACACCTTGAACTTGTCAAAAACCTTTTTTGCGACAAGTCGAGCTTTGTAGATAGTAACACTACTATCAGCATCTGTCTTCCTCTTGAAGATCCATTTATACAATATGGCTTGCCGATCATCGGGCAACTCCACCAAAGTCCACACTTTGTTCTCATACATGGATCCAATCTCAGATTTCATGGCCTCAAGCCATTTCGCGGAATCTGGGCTCATCATCGCTTCCTCATAGTTCGTAGGTTCATCATGGTCTAGTAACATGACTTCCAGAACAGATTACCGTACCACTCTGGTGCGGACTGTACTTTGGAAGACCTACGAGGTTCCGTAGTAACTTGATCTGAAGTTCCATGATCATCATCATTAGCTTCCTCACTAATTGGTGTAGGAATCACCGGAACTGATTTCCGTGATGAACTACTTTTCAATTCGGGAGAAGGTACAAATTACCTTATCAAGCTCTACTTTCCTCCCACTCACTTCTTTCGAGAGAAACTCCTTCTCTAGAAAGGATCCATTTTTAGCAACGAATATCTTGCCTTCGGATCTGTGATAGAAGGTGTACCCAACAATTTCCTTTGGGTATTCTATGAAGACGCACTTCTCCGATTTGGGTTCGAGCTTATCAGGATGAAACTTTTTCACATAAGCATCGCAGCCCCAAACTTTAAGAAATGATAACTTGGGTTTCTTGCTAAACCGCAGTTCATATGTTGTCGTCTCAATGGATTTAGATGGTGCCCTTTTAATGTGAATGCAACTGTCTCTAATGCATAACCCCAAAACAATATTGGTAAATCAGTAAGAGACATCATAGATTGCATCATATCCAATAAAGTGCGGTTACGACGTTCGGACACACCATAACGTTGTGGTGTTCCAGGTGGCGTGAGCTGTGAAACTATTTCACATTGTTTTAATTGAAGACCAAACTCGTAACTCAAATATTCGTCTCCACGATCAGATCGCAGAAACTTTATTTTCTTGTTACGATGATTTTTCCACTTCACTCTGAAATTCTTTGAACCTTTCAACTATTTCAGACTTATGTTTCATCAAGTAGATATACTCATATCTGCTCAAATCATCTTGTGAAGGTCAGAAAATAATGATACTTGTCACGAGCATCAACACTCATTGGATCGCATACATCGGTATGTATTATTTCCAATAAGTCAGTAGCTTGTTCCATTGTTCCGGAGAACGGAGTTTTAGTCATCTTGCCCAAAAGGCACGGTTCGCAAGCATCAAATGATTCATAACCAAGTGATTCCGAAAATCCATCTTTATGGAGTTTCTTCATGCGCTTTACACCGATATGACCCAAACGGCAGTGCCACAAATAAGTTGCACTATCATTATTAACTTTGCATCTTTTGGCCTCAATATTATGAATATGTGTATCACTACGATCGAGATCCAACAAACTATTTTCATTGGGTGTATGACAATTGAAGGTTTTATTCATGTAAACAGAACAACAATTATTCTCTGATTTTAAATGAATAACCGTATTGCAATAAACATGATCAAATCATATTCATGCTCAACGCAAACGCCAAATAACATTTATTTAGGTTTAACACTAATCCCGAAAGTACAGGGAGTGTGCGATGATGATCATATCAATCTTGGAACTACTTCCAACACTCATCATCACTTTCCCTTCAACTAGTCTCTGTTTATTCTGTAACTCCTGTTTCGAGTTACTAATCTTAGCAACCGAACAAGTATCAAATACTCAGGGGATACTATAAACACTAGTAAGGCACACATCAATAATCTGTATATCAAATATACCCTTGTTCACTTTGCCATCCTTCTTATCCACCAAATATTCAGGGCATTTCCGCTTCTAGTCACCATTCCTTTGTAGTGTAAGCACTCAGTTTCAGGCTTTGGTCCAGCTTTGGTCTTCTTCATGGGAGTGACAACTTGTTTGCCATTCTACTTGAAGTTTCCCTTTCTTTCCCTTTGCCCTTTTCTTGAAACTAGTGGTATTGTCAATCATCAACACTTGATGCTCTTTCTTGATTTCTACCTTCGTCGATTTCAACATCACGAAGAGCTCGGGAATTCGTTTTCGTCATCCCTTGCATACTATAGTTCATCACGAAGTTCTAGTAACTTGGTGATGGTGACTAGAGAATTCTGTCAATCACTATCTTATCTGGAAGATTAACTCCCACTTGATTCAAGCGATTGTAGTACCCAGACAATCTGAGCACATGCTCACTAGTTGAGCGATTCTCCTCCATCTTTTAGCTATAGAACTTGTTGGAGACTTCATATCTCTCAACTCGGGTATTTGCTTGAAATATTAACTTCAATTCCTGGAACATCTCATATGGTCCATGACGTTCAAAACGTCTTTGAAGTCCCGATTCTAAGCCGTTAAGCATGATGCACTAAACTATCAAGTAGTCATCATATTGAGCTAGCCAAACGTTCATAACGTCTGCATCTGCTCCTGCAATAGGTTTGTCACCTAGCGGTGCATCAAGGACATAATTCTTCTGTGCAGCAATGAGGATAAACCTCAGATCACGGATCCAATCCGCATCATTGCTACTAACATCTTTCAACACAATTTTCTGTAGGAACATATCAAAATAAACATATGAAAGCAACAACGCGAGCTATTGATCTACAACATAATTTGCAAAATACTACCAGGACTAAGTTCATGATAAATTTAAGTTCAATTAATCATATTACTTAAGAACTCCCACTTAGACAGACATCTCTCTAGTCATCTAAGTGATCACGTGATCCAAATCAACTAAACCATGTCCGATCATCACGTGAGATGGAGTAGTTTCAATGGTGAACATCACTATGTTGATCATATCTACTATATGATTCACGCTCGACCTTTCGGTCTCCGTGTTCCGAGGCCATATCTGTATATGCTAGGCTCGTCAAGTTTAACCTGAGTATTCCGCGTGTGCAACTGTTTTGCACCCGTTGTATTTGAACGTAGAGCCTATCACACCCGATCATCACGTGGTGTCTCAGCACGAAGAACTTTCGCAACGGTGCATACTCAGGGAGAACACTTCTTGATAATTAGTGAGAGATCATCTTAAAATGCTACCGTCAAACAAAACAGAATAAGATGTATAACAGATAAACATCATATGCAATCAAAATATGTGACATGATATGGCCATGATCATCTTGCGCCTTTGATCTCCATCTCCAAAGTACTGTCATGATCTCTATCGTCACCGGCACGACACCATGATCTTCATCATCTTGATCTATATCAATGTGTCGTCACATGGTCGTCTCGCCAACTATTGCTCTTGCAACTATTGCTATCGCATAGCGATAAAGTAAAGCAATTATTTGGCACTTGCATCTTATGCAACAAAGAGACAACCATAGGGCTTCTGCCAGTTGCCGATAACTTCAACAAAACATGATCATCTCATACAACAACTTATATCTCATCACGTCTTGACCATATCACATCACAACATGCCCTGCAAAAACAAGTTAGACGTCCTCTACTTTGTTGTTGCAAGTTTTACGTGGCTGCTACGGGCTTAGCAAGAACCGTTCTCACCTACGCATCAAAACCACAACGATAGTTTGTCAAATAGACTCCGTTTTAACCTTCGCAAGGACCGGGCGTAGCCACACTCGGTTCAACTAAAGTTGGAGAAACTGACACCCGCCAGCCACCTGTGTGCAAAGCACGTCGGTAGAACCAGTCTCGCGTAAGCGTACGCGTAATGTCGGTCCGGGCCGCTTCATCCAACAATACCGCTGAACCAAAATATGACATGCTGGTAGGCAGTATGACTTATATCGTCCACAACTCACTTGTGTTCTACTCGTGCATATAACATCAACGGATAAAACCTAGGCTCGGATGCCACTGTTGGGGAACGTAGTAATTTCAAAAAATTTCCTACGCACACGCAAGATCATGGTGATGATATAGCAACGAGAGGGGAGAGTGTTCGTCCACGTACCCTCGTAGACCGTAAGCGGAAGCGTTAGCACAACGCGGTTGATGTAGTCGTACGTCTTCACGATCCGACCGATCCAAGCACCGAACGTACGGGCCTCCGAGTTCAGCACACGTTCAGCTCGATGACGATCTCCGGCCTCCGATCCAGCAAAGGCTCCGGAGATGAGTTCCGTCAGCACGACGGCGTGGTGACGATGATGATGTTCTACCGGCGCAGGGCTTCGCCTAAACTCCGCGACGATATGACCGAGGTGGAATATGGTGGAAGGGGGCACCGCACACGGCTAAGGAACGATCCGTAGATCAACTTGTGTGTCCATGGGGTGCCCCCTACCCCCGTATATAAAGGAGTGGAGGAGGGGAGGGCCGGCCCTCTTCTATGGCGCGCCCTAGGGGAGTCCTACTCCCACCGGGAGTAGGATTCCCCCTTTCCTAGTCCAACTAGGAGTCCTTCCATGTATTAGGAGTAGGAGACAAGGAAGGGGAAGAGAGAAGGGAAGGAAGGAGGGGGTGCGGCCCCTCCCCCTAGTCCAATTCGGACTAGGCCATGGGGGGGCGCGCGGCCTGCCCTAGGCAGCCCCTCTCTCTTTCCCGCAGGGC
Organism: Triticum aestivum; assembly: GCF_018294505.1. Classification (NCBI taxonomy): domain Eukaryota; kingdom Viridiplantae; phylum Streptophyta; class Magnoliopsida; order Poales; family Poaceae; genus Triticum; species Triticum aestivum. The sequence goes on along the minus strand of NC_057801.1, from coordinate 224,397,068 downwards.
CCAATAAGGCCCAATACTTCTCCCCGGCGAATTCCCGTAACTCTCCGGTACTCCGAAAAATACCCGAATCACTCGGAACCTTTCCGAACTCCGAATATAGTCGTCCAATATATCGATCTTTACGTCTCGACCATTTCGAGACTCCTCGTCATGTCCCCGATCTCATCCGGGACTCCGAACTCCTTCGGTACATCAAAACTCATAAACTCATAATATAACTGTCATCGAAACCTTAAGCGTGCGGACCCTACGGGTTCGAGAACTATGTAGACATGACCTAGAACTATTCTCGGTCAATAACCAATAGCGGGACCTGGATGCCCATATTGGCTCCTACATATTCTACGAAGATCTTTATCGGTCAAACCGCATAACAACATACGTTGTTCCCTTTGTCATCGGTATGTTACTTGCCCGAGATTCGATCGTCGGTATCCAATACCTAGTTCAATCTCGTCACCGGCAAGTCTCTTTACTCGTTCTGTAATGCATCATCCCGTAACCAACTCATTGGTCACATTGCTTGCAAGGCTTATAATGATGTGCATTACCGAGAGGGCCCAGAGATACCTCTCCGACAATCGGAGTGACAAAACCTAATCTCGAAATACGCCAACTCAACATGTACCTTCGGAGACACCTGTAGTACTCCTTTATAATCACCCAGTTACGTTGTGACGTTTGGTAGTACCCAAAGTGTTCCTCCGGTAAACGTGAGTTGCATAATCTCATAGTTACAGGAACATGTATAAGTCATGAAGAAAGCAATAGCAACATACTAAACGATCAAGTGCTAAGCTAACGGAATGGGTCAAGTCAATCACATCATTCTCCTAATGATGTGATCCCGTTAATCAAATGACAACTCTTTTGTCCATGGCTAGGAAACATAACCATCTCTGATAAACGAGCTAGTCAAGTAGAGGCATACTAGTGACACTATGTTTGTCTATGTATTCACACATGTATTATGTTTCTGGTTAATACAATTCTAGCATGAATAATAAACATTTATCATGAAATAAGGAAATAAATAATAACTTTATTATTGCCTCTAGGGCATATTTCCTTTAGACCTCTCTGCTGATCCTAGGTCGGGCTGCGACGTGTTGATCTTCCGAGGGCGGGCATTGACCCTAGAAAGGTGTGTCCGGCCAGAGTGATTGAGCGTGTTGGGTAACGTGGTGCACCCCTGGAGGGAAGATATATATTCGAATACCGTGTCCACGGTAATGGACATTCAGACTTGTATCCAGATCTTATATAACTAGAAATGGATACTTGAGATATGTGATGGGCATGTGGCTCCGGGATTGCTTTCTCGTAGGGAGTCGAGTAAGGATCTCTGGGCGTTGATGTTACAACATGTTTGTTAATTATAAACTTCTACTCTTTACTCTTCTACATGCTGCAAGATGCTCGGAGCTGCTTGAAGATGCTAGTTTTCGATAGGCTAGGCCTTTCCCTCTATTCTGGCATTCTATAGTTCAGTCCACAGATACAACCCTTCCATTTGATACCAATGCATACTTAGTATAGATCTGATGCTTGTGAGTACTTTGGATGAGTACCCACGGTTGCTTTGCTACCCCTTTCCCCCCTTCTTTCTTCTTTCCGGTTGATGCAACCAGATGGTGGACCCTTGGAGCCAGATGCCACCGCCGATGGATGCTAATACATGAAGACCGCCGACGACCAGGAGTAGTTAGGAGGTCCCAGGCAGGAGGCCTTGCCTCTTCGATCGTGTTGCTTTTATGCTAGCCTTCTTAAGGCATCCTTGTTTAATTTATGTCTGTACTCAGATATTGTTGCTTCCGCTGACTCTTGTGTATCGAGCTATGTATTCGAGCCCTCGAGGCCCCTGGCTTGTAATATAAAGCTTGTATTATTTTTATTTGTGTCTAGAGTTGTGTTGTGATATCTTCCCGTGAGTCCCTGATCTTGATCGTACACATTTGCGTGTATGATTAATGTACGATTGAATCGGGGGCGTCACAGTTAACGATGATCACGACACATTTGTCGAGAGGTTTCATGAAGATGTAATTGATTGTCGACGACATCAAGCAAAAGGAATGATGTAAAGAAAGGTTATCGGAACCACATATAAGATTGTAAGATCAAAGTCAGAGTTTCCTTTCAAGACAAAAAATAAGATGCTGAAAGCTCGAAGCTTTAGCATGACGAGGATGATGCAGTCATTCGGCTAGGGAAGACATGGTTGAGTACAAACTCATAAGCAATGCAGATTACTATGAGTTGATGAATCGGAGTGTGGACTCGATTCAGTTACCGGTGTTCTTGAGTATCTACAACTCAGAACCCGAAAAAATTTGGAATCAGTGAGAATGTTATACTTGGAGAAGACTCTTAATAATAAACAAGGTTTCGTGATATTATCAAGTTACCAGAGGGTAATACCCGAAGGTAGGATAGATTAAAGGTTGGTCAGTCGTATTGATCTGTAGAAGACAAGTACTTTAACTTGTCCAAGAAAAGGGATCAAACAAGATCAATATGGTTAGAACCATAACTGCATGGGATTCAATATAATGACACCGAAAGAATTATTCAAATGATTAAATATTTTTGTAAGAAGCTTCCATGATAAGTTCCACATTGGGTCCATGGGCATGAACACAAAGGTTCAAGGTCGACTCCCACTTCTTCAATTCCTGACCTTTCATTCACTTCTCGTCTTCGAAGAAGTTGTAGAGTTGAAAATTTATCCAACGAAATTCTAGGAGATATAACCCGCATAGCCTTCAGGTTCTCACATACTATGGAAGGCATAGGTTCACCCCATCGGGGCATCTTAGGAACATATACCACAAACTGTAGGAGTAAATAACTCAAACTCGGAAGCAGATCATGGTTGACAAAAGCGGGGGATACAATTTACCAAAAGCATTATGTATCAGGGGAAAGACTCACAAGGTAATTTGAATATGAACTACACTATCGAATAATAATCCAACAAAGGATTTGACGGTCCACAAAGCATCTGATGTGAGTATCGGTACTCAGCCAGGAGAAGAAAGATGCAAGGCACCAGATTATAGTAACATCTGGATAAATTCAGGTATATAGAATACAAAACGATTGAGATTTTTATATCAGGGGATCAGAAGCAAAAGCTCCGACCAAGATATGAATAAGTTGCATAGAACTAGATGGACAAGAAATCAAGGTTTGATTGACCGAGAACCAGCTCATGTCCAGAGTGACGTCTGAGCCGAAGGAACGAATTATTTTTGAACGATGATTGCGACCATTCACAAAAAGGCTCAGAATGACGATGACAAAGGATACCAATGAGTATTGCTGGACATATGGAGAGTAACCATAATGCAAGCAGACAAGTATTTTTATAGTGATAGTTGGCAGAGGATTATCAGAATATTGGATAGTATTTCGAAGAATTTTGTGAAACGCACGAACAACTGGGGATGAACGGATCCTCGATAAGTGCGAGGAATTATTTATAGGGGTATTCATGCGGCAAAGAACTGCAAAGCAGTGGCACAATGGATACTCGGAATATAGGAAGATGTTTCAGGGTATCTTGTAATAAAAAGAGCAACGGATAATTGATTGTATGAATGACAAGTGTAAGTCATTATCCATATGGATATACCGGTGGTAAGGAATTGCAAGGGCGGAGGGCGGAAAACATCGAATAGTATCTTCAGAATCTTCTGATGAAGCAGGCGACCATTTGGGATGAAGGGATCTCCGGGAGGAAGTAGTTACGAGAACCTAGTGTTAGAGTTAGCAAAATCTTTAACACGAATAGAAGACAGATCAGAATCCCAGAGCATAGACAAGGAATAAAAGATTCTAATACCACCCAATTGCGACGTGGGCTGTAAGCCACACAACCAAGTTAGTAAAAGTTTTTCAATGACTAGACTCAACTTCGGCCAAGGAGTTGGAAAGGCGGATTCCTACAGGCAGCCGACTCTGATACCAACTTGTGATGCCCCTGATTTGACCGTACACTAATCATGCACACAAATGTGTATGACCAAGATCAGGGACTCACCAGAAGATATCACAACACAACTCTAGACACAAATAAAAGATCATACAAGCTTCATATTATAAGCCAGGGGCCTCGAGTGCTCGAATACATAAGCTCGATCATAAACGAGTCAGCGGAAGCAACAATATCTGAGTACAGACATAAGTTAAACAGGTTGCCATAAGATGGCTAGCACAAACAGGGATACAAATCGAAAAGGAAAGGCCTCCTGCTTGGGATCCTCCTAAACTACTCTTGGTCGTCGGTGGCCTCCACGAGTAGTAGGCTTCGTCTGGGTAGCTGTAGTTGTCGACAGTGGCATCTGGCTCCTGGGCTCCACCATCTAGTTGCATCATCTGAGAAGAAAGGAAAAAGAGGGAAAAGAGGGAGCAAAGCAACCGTGAGTACTCATCCAAAGTACTCACAAGCAAGGATCTATACTACATATGCATTGGTATCTATATAAAGGGGTAATATCTATGGGCTAAACTGCAGAATGATAGAATATGAGGGGGAAAGCTAGTCCTATCGAAGACTACGCTTCTGGCAGCCTCCAACTTGCAGCAGTAGAGGAGAATAGTTGGAATAGTAACAAGTATCATCGTATAGCATAATCCTACCCGGCAATCCCCTCCTCATCACCCTGTGAGAGAGCAATCACCGAGTTGTGTCTGGAACTCAACTGGGTGTGTTTCATTAGGTATCCGGTTCTAGTTGTCAGAGGTCGGAATATAACTCCAAGTCGTCCTGTTACCGTGGGCACGGCTATTCGAATAGATTACTTCCCTGCAGGGGTGCACCACATAACCCGACACGCTTGATCATCTATGACCAGACACACTTTCCGGGGTCATGCCCGGCCTCGAAAGATCGACACGTCACAACCCTACCTAGGCGATAGAGAGGTCAGCACGCCGGTCTAAATCCTAAGCGCGCAGGGGTCTTGGGCGCATCGCCCTTTGCACTCCTGCATGTTGCGTACACGACCGGTGAGCAGACCTAGCAACCTCCATTTCAAAGGAAGTTGCGTTAAAGGGTCCAATTCGGCGCGCGCTGCTGAGTCGCTGATGTCTAGGAGATTCTTAAAGGGTGGAAGATCAAGCTTTTATCCAAAGCAGCCAAGGAAATTTTGATTAAGGCGGTCATCCAAGCGGTGCCAACGTACGCTATGGCGTGTTTTGATCTAACAAAAGGGCTATGTGAGAGCATAAGCAAAATGGTTTGTAATTTCTGGTGGGCTAATCAGGAGGAAGATAGAAAACACCAGTGGGTTAGCTAGGAAAAGATGTGCCTACCAAAGGAGCACGGAGGCCTTGGGTTTCAAAACCTCCACTCGTTCAATGTGGCAATGCATGCGAGGCAGGTGTGGCGCTTACTACAAGCACCTGATTCTTTATGTGCTCGGGTCCTTGATACGTCTCCGTCGTATCTACTTTTTCTAACCCTTTTCCTCTTATTTTGGACTCTAATTTGCATGATTTGAATGAAATTAACCCGGACTGACGATGTTTTCAGCAGAACTACCATGGTGTTGTTTTTGTGCAGAAATAAAAGTTCTCGGAATGGAACGAAACTTTTTGGAGAATTATTTCAGAATAAAAGAAAAATACTGGAGCCAAGAACCACTGGAGGGTGGCCCCTGGGTGAGAACAACCCACCAGGGCGCGCCCCCCTCCAGGCGCGCGCAGTTGGGTTGTGCCCACCTGGTGGCCCCGCAGACCCCAAGTCGAACTCCATAAATACCTATTTTTTCAGAAAAAAATAAGGGGGGAAGAATTATCTCGTTTCACAATACGGAGCCGCCGGCACCTCCTGTTCTTCATCGGGAGGCCAGATCTGGAGTTTGTTTGGGGCTCCGGAGAGGGGGATCTTTGATCTTCGATCTTCGTCATCACCAATTCCATGATGCTCTCCACCATGAGTGAGTAATTCCTTCGTAGGCTTGTTGGTCAGTGAGGAGTTGGATGAGATACATCATGTAATCGAGTTAGTTTTGTTAGGGCTTGATCCCTAATATCCATCGTGTTCTGATATTGATGTTGTTATGACTTCGCCATGCTTAATGCTTGACACTTTGGGCCCGGGTGCCATGAACTTAGATATGAACCGTTTATGTTATCACCATTATATCTATGTTCTAGATCCGGTCTTGCAAGTCATATTCACCTATTATGTGTTATGATCCGTAAACCCCGGAGTGACAGCATTCGGGATACTTTCCGGTGATGACCGTAGTTTGAGGAGTTCATGTATTCACTATGTGTTAATGCTTTGTTCCAGTTCTTTATTAAAGGGAGGCCTTAATTTCCCTTAGTTTCCTTATGGACCCCGCTGCCACGGGAGGGTAGGACAAAAGATGTCATACAAGTTCTTTCCATAAGCACGTATGACCATTCACGGAATACATGCCTACATTATATTTATGAATTGGAGCTAGTCTTGTATCGCCTAGGTTATGACTGTTATATGATGAATATCATCCAACAAATCACCGATCCAGTGCCTACGAATTTCCTACATATTGTTCTTGCTAAGTTACTACTGTTGCTGTTACTGTTGCAACTGCTACAAAATCATTGCTATCACTGTTATCATTACTATTGTGTTACCGCTACTATCAAAACTATCATACTACTATGCTACTAAACACTTTGCTGCAGATAATCAATCTCTAGGTGTGGCTGAATTGACAACTCAGTTGCTAAGACTTGCAAATATTCTTTGGCTCCCCTTGTTTTAAATCTATAAATTTGGGTTGAATATTCTACCCTCCAAAACTGTTGTGATCCCCTATACTTGTGGGTTATCAAGACCTTTTTCTGGCGGCATTGCCAGGGAACATAGCTATACTTGTTGAGTCAGTTGGGATTATTATCTATTTATCATTATGAGGAATCTGAAGGATGAAAGAACTAAGATCTTTCCCTCAACGACGAGGGGAGGTAAGGAATTGCCATCTAGCTCTGCACTTGATTCTCCTTCAGTTATAAGTAAGCTTGCAACAACACAATATGCTATTAATCCTGATATGTCGCAAGTAATTGATGATGCTACTTCTGCTATGAATGATGCTCATGATGATGCTAGTACCTTGCTTGATAAGACTGTGCCATTGGGTGAATTTCTTGATGAACAACTTGCTAGAGTTAAAGATATTGAGAATGCTGAAATTGATGAAGTACTTGAAACTAAAAGTTTTCAAACTCCTATTAGATCTACCCATCCTAGATATGAATTGCCTAAGGTACCCGAAGGGTATGTTATGGATGAGGAGACAACTAGAGACTTTCTTGCTTGCATTGATAGAGATGATCTTAAGAAATTAATATGCAAACTGAAAGAAAAGTCCTTGAATGCTAGAATGAAATGTGATCCTAAGTTTGCTACCTCACCAATCTGTGTTACTGATAAGGATTATGAGTCCTCTAGCGACCCAGAGTTAATTACTTTGGTAGAATCTAGTCCTTTCCATGGCTATGAAACTGAAACCGTAGTGGCACATCTTACTAAGCTGAAACCATCCTTTTTGCTCATGATGAGAAGATTCGTTACTATTATATCCTCAAATTATTTCCATTCTCACTAAAGGGTGATGCTAAAGCTTGGTACAATACTCTTGCTCCTGATTGTGTGCGTAGTCCCCAGGATATGATTTATTACTTCTCTGAAAAATATTTTCCTGCTCATAAGAAACAAGCTGCCTTGCAGGAAATATTTAACTTTGTGCAAATTGAAGAAGAGAGTCACCCACAAGCTTGGGGGAGGCTTGTCCAATTGCTTAATGCTTTGCCTGATCATCCACTTAAGAAAAATGTAATACTTGATATCTTCTATAATGGACTAACCGATGCTTCTAGGGAATTCCTAGATAGTTGTGCTGGTTGTGTTTTCATGGAACGAACTGTTGAACAAGCTGAGGAATTATTGAATAACATATTGAAAAATTATGATGATTGGGCTCTTCCAAAACCACCACCTAAACCAACTCCGAAGAAGAGGGGTATCTTATTTCTCAGTCTCGAAGATATGCAAGAGGCAAAGAAAAGTATGAAGGAAAAAGGTATTAAAGTAGAGGATGTTAAAAATTTACCACCTATTGAAGAAATTCATGGATTTGACACACCACCACCCAAGGTGGTAGAGGTAAACTCTTTAATCAAATTTGATGAAGGTGATATCCCTTACAATAAACATCCTAGTCAATGCCTTTATGAGTTTGTAACTACATTAGAAAACAAGATCACTTCAATGCCAATGTCATGAAACAATTGAAATACAATTCTGATATGCATGATTGCTCGCTTGGGTGACTTGTTGTTTAGAATCTCAAATGATGTCAGAGGTGTAGGAAAACATGCCTCTATGGTTCAAACTCAATTAGAACAAGTTGCTCAATCTCAAAAAGAATTGCTAACTGAAATGAATAATAATATAAATGATTTTGCTGTTAGAGTAGCAACTAGAGGAGGTAAAATGACTCAGGAACCACTTTATCCTGAGGGACACCCTAAGAGAATTGAACAAGATTCACAAAGAGTTAACAATAGTGTACATAGTCCTTCTAGAAAGAAAAATAAGAAGACAAATGATAGGACTTTGCATACCTTTAGTGAACCTGAGATAGAAAAACCTCCTGAAACAAATGATGTCTCCATCTCTGATGCTGAAACTCAATCTGGTAATGAACATTTATCTAGTGATAATGAGAATGATAATGATGATGTTTAGAAAAATACTCAACCAGATAATGACAAACCACCAGATAATGATGTTGGGATAGAGCGCTGTTAATCTTGATAACCCACAACCTAAGAATAAAAGATATGATAAAAAGGATGTTGTTGCTAGGAAACAGGGTAAAGAAACAGAACCATGGGTACAAAAACCGATGCCCTTTCCACGTAAGTCAACCAAGAAAAAAGATGATGAGGAATTTGAATGTTTTGCTGAAATGCTTAGGCCAGTCTTTTTGTGCACTTGCTTGACTGGTATTTTAAAGATGGCCCCTTATGCTAAATATATGAAAGACATCGTCACCTATAAAAGAAATATACCGGAAGTTGAAATCTCCACCATGCTTGCTAATTATTATTTTAAGGACGGAGTGCCTAAAAAACTTGGAGACCCGGGAATACCAACTATACCATGCTCCATCAACAGAAACTATGTCAAAACTACCTTGTGTTATTTAGGAGCTGGTGTTAGTGTTATGCCTTTCTCTTTATATAAAAGACTTGATTTGAATAAACTCACACCCACTGAAATATCTTTGCAAATGGCTGACAAATCAACTGCCATACCTATCGGTATTTGTGAGGATGGTTGCATTATGTGGTGTTGTTTTGTTATAATCTCATCCTTTTGTGTTGTTCACAGACTGGAAAGTATGCATATTTATCTTCCAAGGAGACGAGTAACTAGTTTGTGTCACCTTGTAGAGGGGGGGGGGTGCAATGAAGATAAGACTGAGGATTTCCAAGTACAAGTTGTTAGGAAGGAGCCTTGCAAGAGAAGCAGGAGCAGCGCTGAGCCTATTCAAACAGTTAAGGTAAGTTACTGTATCCAACTCAACAGTTTAATTCCTTGTTTATTTTAGGCATAGTTAATTTGGTCTTTTCAATTGCTTTATTTGTCCTCAGTTAATGAGATGCCCAAACAATGATGCCTCATGTTGGGTACTTGTATAACTATTAGTTGACATAATTAAAGGCCTTACCATTTAATTACTCCGGTGAAGTGTGCCTGAAGTTTGAAGTCTATTAACCAACTATTACTGCATGAGGCTCACAATCTAGTTTATACTAGGCTATTGATTGCATAGCTTTGCTTGCCGTAGTAGGTTTGTATGAATCCCTCTGCTGTTCATTATGCTCCCTAAGACTTTAATTGAGCTACAGAATGGCCAACTGCTTGCTTACTTATACACAACGTGCTGTCTAAATTTGTAACCTGTCTGTGTTTTGGATTTGGCCCCAACATCATGCTCCTCTGGTGAGCTAAGAGAGATTTCTGTATGCAAGCTGCACATACTACCATTTTTATAATTTTTAAAATATCACCTGCTTATGCTTCATGACATGTAACATTATTGTTAGTCCTGTTTTGCCATGTACAAAATAGTCTGTCTTGCTCACTTCACTGCTGTAACTATATTTTTGCCCTAGTCATGTGTACTTACAGAAACATTTCAGGATGAAGTGACATCAACACAAAGATCTGTGAGCAGTGCGGCATGGCCTTTACCAAATGATTATGGATTGGAATTGGAATGTGTTGATGTTCTCGAGCATCAACTAGAGGTGGCAAGACAACGTGTACATGATTCTCAATGTACAATCAACAAGTTGAGACTAGACATGCAGGTATTAGATGCAGGAGTAAAAAATGAAACAAGACACTGAGGTAACCACAAAGGAATTGGAGATTTTGCAGACTGAAATTTGTGCTATCTGAATCCGGCCAATCCTATTTTCTGAAGAGATTATAGTTCAAATGGTAAGTTCTATTGATGCGTGTCCATGATGTATGAGCTTTATTTGTCCAGTGTATGCAATTTGCTATTTGTGTACACTTTATTATCACTGGTGCCGAACTATAATGCCGAGTGGGTATATTCGGCTGTAATTTCTTTATTGTATAGTGTAGGATTATTGTACGTTTCTATGCCTTAGTCTTTTTATTGTATAGTGTATGTCTTTAGAGGCGATAGTATAGAGTAGGATAATTCTTGAATTTGTTATATCGTTGAAATGGGGGCCCACACGGCCAAACATTTCCTGGACGCCATACAAATGAACAAACGTGTGTAATCAAAGCGGCCCTTAATTGGGCTGGTCAAAATAATATTAAGTGGATCCCAAATGATGTGGCCCACCGTAACAATGACTCTTAGCAGGCCGTTAACAGGCCGAAAGCTCGATAGGGCCGTATAAATGGAATTGGCCCATGGGCCTCTAGTAGGCCGAAATAGATGTCAATTTTGTCTCGGCCCTTTTACTTTACGGGCCAGTAAGAGGCCGAAAAGTGTTATGGGGCAGAGGAGGCCCAATTTGCAAACTAGGCTTTTAACAGGCCGAAAGTCGCGCTGGGATGGAATGATGCCCTGCGGAACGTGGACCCCTAATGGACCTAAAGTCAAAGGCCCAACTATTGTGCGGGCCGTTAACAAGCCGAGAGGCAAAATGGGCTAGGAGTTGGCCCATTTACCGAATGGGCCGGTTACAGGCCTAATGTCACAGCGGGCTAGAATTGGCCCAACTGCAGAATGGGTCGAGAAAGGGCTGAAAGACATCCCGGGCCGTTAACGGGCTGGAATTGACGATGGGCCACTAGCATGCTGAAAGAAGCTCAGGCCGCAATTGGGCCCAAAGATGTAGCGGGCCTTTAATGGGCTAAAGCTGACGATGAGCTGGAAATTGTCAAATGTAGAATGAGCCTTTGATGTGCCGATTCTGTGTAACTTGTATGGGCCGTGCTTGTAAATGGGCTTGATTCAAGTAGGATGCTAATGGGCCGACCCGCTTATTTTGACAGGCCCGACCTTTTCACAGGAATGGGCCTCTGTTGGGCTGTGCCACATGTCGACGTATCATAGGCACCTCCTGTCCAATGAATGGATGACATCTGTCCCGACGGTGAGCCAACACGTGTTTCCTCCGGCCAATGAGAATTTTACACGTGGAAAATCCTCATTGGTCCGGGCTGTTAGCGGGTTATCGGATCCAAAACCGGACCTGATAGCTTAACGGCGACCCGTTACGGTGGATGCCACGTGTCAGTCACCCTCGACGAAAGCACTTCTGTGACACACGATTTATCGTCATGGAAGTGGACACTTCCATGATGATAATTTTCGTAATGTCATGGAACACTTCTATGATAGCACAGGTATGACTATCTTGATTTTGTCATAAAATTGTCATGGATGTACATGCATGACAGAAAACATGACGTACCGTGACAAACACGTATCATCACGGAAGTGTCTTTTTTTTGTAGTGAAGGCATGTGCGATATACAACATACGGTTTACTCAGATGAACTATTTGTGATTAGGCAACACAAAAGAAACGGTCAGCTAGATCAAGGTGTGTGTGATTGAGGGCATACACTTCAGAAGGATTAACTGTTTGCGATTAGGCAATAAAACAGAAATGGGTCAGCCAAATCAAAGTGTCTGCGATTGATGGCATAAACTTCACATGGATGAACTGTTTGCGATTAGCCACAACAAACTGAAATAGTTAGATAGATCAACGTGTGTGTGCTAGACGGGCACACACATTCTAATTAAAATAAGCATGCGCGATGGTAATAACGACCGCACGCGGTTGTTGGAACAAGACGTGTGCTGACATTGCCTATTGCGGTGCACCCTATGGTGCAAACACCACATACGCGCCCGAGAAGGCGTACGTGCCCATGTTACGCCTTCCGGGAATAGTGCTGCACTTATAACTGTCAGTAAATTTTGAGCATGCGTCCCCTCACATTCCAAATTGCAAACCTGTTCACACCGATCAAAACCTAAATGGTTTCCCACTTAGGAGCGTATTACTACTCGGTTATAAATACTACTACTCCAAGATGACTGCACATTCCTCCTCAACTCCTCATCCACAAAAACGAAGTCATTCGTCATAGTTCCCTTTGCGTCTGCCATGGCCAGCGTGAGCTCTGGGTTGAGTGATGTCCCGCCTCGCCGCGAATGCAGCCAACATGTCCAGTCTCACAGCCATAGCATCACAGAGGTCCCACTGCGCCGCCAAGGTAGCATGCAGGTCCCGCCGCGCCGTCGATGCGGCAGACTGGTCCGGCCGCGCCGCGGAAGCAGAAGAGATGTCCCACCACGCCGCGAATGCAGCAGAGATGTCCTCCCGCGCCATGGTAGCCTGTGGAAATGTCTCGCGGGCAGGCGAGGACTCTTACAGGCGCATGCATGCGATCGTCCATAGCCAGATGCATCAGATCTCCGGCTGGGCAAGGTTGCAGGACGACATGAAAGCCTCTTTTGCCGGCGTCATCCAACAACTAAATGAGAGCAATGTGAAGCTCCGAGCCGAGCGCGACCTGCTGAGGGCGAAGATCGTCGGAAGTGCGGAGCAGCAGGAGGAGACCATTGACTTGTTTAAGAGGACTGGCGTCATCGTCGAGAAACTTATGGACGAGAATGCCATGCCGCGCATCGAGCGCAGAAGGCTGGTGGAGGAATCCGTAGATGTTCTGAAGCAGCATCGCTCACCGTGGAGACTTGGTTTTTTTACCGTAAACAGTAGGGGAACCCCCTACTGTGAAAGAAATGAAATTAATAATGGTGGTAATTTACATGGTTATTTTACAGCTCCATTTTCCCTTTGGGAAAAGGTCAGAAGGCTATTCTAATGAAGGGAAGATAAGAGTAGAGGGATGAAATTTTTATGCTTCTCCTTGACCCTATAGGTTAGGAGTGAAAAATCAGACTTGAATCTGTTGAGCCAAGCTAAACGGGATGGAGCAATCCCCCTAAAATGTTTGTTGTTGCGTTCCTTCCATATGCTCCACGCCGCCAATAGGAAAACTTCCATGAAAAGTGGCCTCCCCCAAGCTTCTTTTGCCATTGAAACCTTGTCTAGCCTTGTCCTCCCCTGGTGCCAACCAATTCCAAGTGTGGACCAACATTGTGTACTGATGTGACAATCAAAGAACATATGTTCCATAGTTTCTTCTATGTGCTGTCCACAGAGTATGCAATCATGGTTATTCCCAATGTTATAGTGACGTCGTTTAAGCATATTCCTTGTGTTTAAGCGGTTAGTGTGTAGTAGCCAGCCGAAAACTTTAATCTTCATGGTTGATTTGGATTTCCATAGCCGGTGGAAAGCTTGATGCCCTTGGATATCTCGAAAGCAGAAAGTATAGTATTTGTGAGTAGTATATTCCTTGTCTCCCGAAGTATATGTCCAGATATCATTGCATAGCGCTGCATTCATCAAAACAATTTCCCTGGTGTCCATCTGGATTTGCCTTACTTCATCAAGTGCTTGTGGAGAGAGGGGAAGATGAAACGCTTCCAGGAGTGATGTGATGGCTAAGAAATCCCTAACCGAGATGTCTTTGTCATTGGCATATGAAAAAGCACGTGGGTACTCCTCGTCTAGGATGTTATCACACCAATCATCTTTCCAGAATAGGACAGTGTTACTAGTCACTGCTTGGACCTTTGTGATTCCCCGAAAGACTGGCATGAGTTTAGTTACGTCCCTCCACCAGAACGAGCCGCAAGAGTCTGATGCATGTGGGATCCGGCCATCATAGTATGTGTCCTTAATGAGCTGAACCCAGGGTACGTCACAACTGTTGTAAAATTTATGAATGAATTTGAGCAGTAGTGTATCTCCTTGAATACGAAGGTCAATAACTCCCAATCCTCCACTTGCTTTGGGTTTGCACACCATATCCCAAGATGCCAAGGAATTACATTTGTCGCCCTGTTCAGTATTTTTGGTCCAAAGGCATTTCCGTCGAATCTTGTCCAGCAACTCAATGATTTTGGTTGGCAAGCGCAAAGTGCATAGGGCGAAGATGACAAGAGAGGTGATCACTGAGTTGAGAAGCGAGAGCTTTCCTCCGTAGGAGGTCATATTGAGAGTTGCAGATAACCTTCTTTCTACCATGCAGACTAGGGGCATAAGGTCTTGAATAGTGGGCCGTGTTGTTCCCAGTGGCTGCCCGAGATATGTAAACGACATTTTTCCTATGACACATCCAAAAATACACGCCATCTGATCACAACGGTCTGCAGCACAGTTAATAGGAATGATGGTTGACTTATGAAAGTTTATTTTCAGTCCAACGGAGGTGGCATAATCAGTTAAAATGTTTTTCAGAACCAAAGCTTGTTGCGGGCAGGCTAGTAGCACCAGGATGGTGTCATCAGCGTATTGTATAACCGGATAATCTAATTGGTTGCATGCAGGAAAAGGCAGCTGAATTTCATTGCGAGTAAAAGCATCATTAATGGCCGCTTGGAGGAGGTCTGCTGCGAGGACAAAGAGAAGCGGGGACAGCGGATCACCTTGTCTTACCCCGCACTTACAGTGGAATTGTCGTCTTGGGGTGCCATTAAGGAGGACAGAAGATTTTCCGAAAGAGAAAATGCATCGCATCCAATTCAACCATTTATCATTGAAGCCCATACTTGCCATAATTTCGATCATTGCTTCATGTTCAATGGTATCAAATGCCTTCGCAAAGTCTAACTTGAGAAGGATGATTTCCTTTTTTGAAGATTGGCATTGATAAATATATTCATACGCCCAAGCGAGGCAATCTTGAATGGATCTAACCTTGAGAAAACCATACTGGTTGCGATGTATTATCTTTAAGATCACTTTTTGCAAACGATTCGCCAAGATTTTTGTGACCACTTTCAAACAACAGTTAAGTAAAGTGATCGGTCGGAAGTCATTAACTGAGGCTGGAGAATTAGTCTTAGGGATTAGAGTAATGAAACCATCATTAATACTCTCCAGGTTAAGACCGCCCTCATGGAATTGGTTGCAGAGTCGATAAAAGTCCTCTTTGATGATGGGCCAGCAACGTTTCAAGAAAACTACGGTGAAACCATCCGGACCAGGTGCTCGGTCTGCTGGCATTTCCATAATGACCCGATCAATCTCGTCCTGTGTGAACAGGAGGGTAAGTTGATCAAGACCCTCATATTTCTTAATGATACGTGACAAGTCAAATTTCATGTTGTGTGGTTTGGCGGTGCCCATTCTTTCTTTGAAGGTTTCAAATATGACTGATTCTTTGCCTGCGTGGTCATCAACAATGTCCCCATCGGTTGTGGTCAGAGACGCAATGTTATTCCTTCTATATCTCTCCGAGGCAAGGGCTTGAATTTTTTTTGAATTCTCGTCTCCAAATTTGACCCACCTCACGGTGCAGCATTTTTCTAGTAGAGCTGCTGGTATCTAAGGAGTCTCAAAATGTGGGCTTTCAAATTTTTTCTGAAGTTGCTTTCTGGTACTGAAAGAATTCTCTTGTTCTCCAGGTCATCAAGTTCATTAAGGGCTTTGTTAGAGTTTGCAATGGCCACTGTGAGTTTGGATATCCCTTTATTCCATTGTTTGAGATCACGACGTAAGTTCGTGAACTTGCGACAGAGGACAGTGGCATAGTTTGTTGACTGAACCTGCTTAGCCCATGATTTTGCCACCGTCTCCATGAATCCAAGATGATGAATCCAATATGTTTCAAATCTGAAAAGCCTGGATGGGGGGATAGTCGTTTCAATAGTGACAACACATGGAGTATGGTCCGAGACAGGTTTCCCTAAGGGTTTTACCATGGTTTTGGGATATGTGATAGTCCAGTTATTGCTGGTGAAGAACCAATCTAGTTGCTCGAGTAGTGGATCTATCTGCATATTGATCCAGGTGAAAGAACGACCTTTAATGGCAGCTCAATGAGACAATGTGTTCTTATGAAATCGTTGAATGTTATCATATCATTAACATTACCCCCAGGTTTATTACGATTATCAAGTGCAAGGATGAAGTTAAAGTCGCCCACAAATAACCAATCCTCATGAGAAGGGATATCAATATCGAAAAGCCACTGAGTGAATTTTTGGCGTTGCTCTCCTTGGCAGTAACCATAAATATTGACCAATGTCCATTGCTGTGCAGATTGCGTTGAAGTGAATCTAGTGACTAGAGCAAAATCTTCAGAGAACAAAGTTACAGCCAAAAAAATCGAGCTGTTCCAAATGGTCGCAATACCACCCGAGGCCCCACGCGAGGCGACAAAAGCAAATTGATCAAAGTTACGCGGGCAACAAGATTTCGCAAACAATAGATCAAAAGAGGTCTTTTTTTCCCTGCAAACAGACGACAACGCAACTAATAGACCTGACAGCATTGGAGAGCGCCAACTGCTTGTCATCAGAATTTAACCCGCAGACATTCCAACATAAAACGTTCCAGTTCACTAATGGAGGCATTAAGTAAAAGAGGATAAAATATTAAGTAGAGGCGTCCTGCTCCTCCTCTAGAGGAGCCATGAGAGCATCATCAGAGAGCTCACCAGCGGGGATCATGCACAGGTTGGTGCCAATGTGCTGAATAACATTGACAGGAGTTGGCGGGGGGACTTGTTCTTCAATGTTGTCACTGATCCTCACAGCAGCTGGTACAATCTGAGGCTTAACCTTGGAGACCTTCATCTTAGTGTCAGAAACTGGATGAATGTGAAATCCATCATACTTATTGGAGCGGGCACTATAGCGCAGAGAGACAGAACATTCAGCTACCATGGCCTTCCCCTTGAATTTGACATCAACTTCTACCTCTTCAGAGTGGGCAGTGTCACCATTGTCCGGCTGGTCTTGCATCATTACCTCATCAGCAGTGTCAGTGGTAACAGTCAACTGATCCTCCTGGCTTGTTTTAGTGACAAGTGCATACTCCAGCAAAGGCAGGTTAGCCACTGAGTTACCAGCAGAGGCTTCATTGTTCAGACTCCAACTGTCTGTGCCTGGATATTTTCATTCAAGGCAGGAGTATTATCACGCTGTGTGATTGTCTGAGTGGCAGAAGTGACAGTCAAAATACCATCATTCTCAGAGAGTGAAGTTGAGAGACACACATTTGTGTTTGAAACCATAATTGGATCTCCAGGGGCCATGAGAGGCAATGATAGGCATAACAACAACTTTCAGGTAAGTGTTAAACCTGAGCATTGGCACACA
This sequence comes from Triticum aestivum, assembly GCF_018294505.1. Lineage (NCBI taxonomy): Eukaryota > Viridiplantae > Streptophyta > Magnoliopsida > Poales > Poaceae > Triticum > Triticum aestivum. Next base: position 224,379,312 of record NC_057801.1, on the reverse strand, counting down.
TTCATTCAGAAGCATGGCTGGAATGAAATTACCTTGATCAACCATACTTAATTGCATCCCAGCAGCTGACACAGTGAGGGAGATTTCCAAAGAATTGGCCGACTGAGTGTAAACAGTAGGGCTGGACAGGGCCTGGTTGGCCGAGCTGGATGCTTCCTGAGGCCAGAATTGGTTCATCAACGTGACAGGTACCAGCACATAAGAATCAGAGATAGTAGCACTCGAGTCTGAGCTACCATGCATAGAGATTGAGTCATTCCATGCAGATGCAGGGCTATCTTGGAGATTGTTTGGAGGCACAATACCATGGTTTACTTAGAGTCCTTCCCCTGCCAACCACTCCTGAAAGTTATAGAGCACTGGTGGGGCTTGCGGTGGTGGTGGAGGCCAAACTCCCCATTCAGGGTGGAAGTCAACATCATTTCCCTCATCCACAACTATGTTCTCACTGTCACTATCTCCATGATTTGCATTAGCAACAACATTCTAAAGTTGCCAGTTGTGTAGTGGCTGCTGATAGATTTGTTCAGTAGTCAAGCCATTGCCAAACAGAGGGTGCGGAATGCCGTTAGTAGGTGGTGGATCTTCTCCCGCCGGAGGGACCTCGGGCAGGTGTGCATTCCAGTTCAAGCTGCGCAAAATGGTGACTACAACTGTCCAGCTCTGCCTAGGACCACCTAACTGACGCATAACCAGGATTCTAGGAACAAGTCACAGATGAATGACCCGAACTTTAACAAGAACAAACTTCCTGCCATTTCTAGGATTGCAGCAACGTAGAGATCAGCGAGCCAGATCATTGTCTTCCTTTTTCTTTTTCCCTTGTGTATTTCGGGCGTTGCCGCATGTTGCTTTTTTTAATTATGTTCCTAAATATGTAAGACAATTATTATCCACTGTCATCGTCCTTATATTCATCATGCTTGCTATAAGTCGTAGTCGAGGCTATATAGGTCCGTCAGATCTTACATCAAGATCCATGCAAAACTTTCTTTTTAGATTTTCATTTTTCTCTCTTAAATCTCATTCCAGTGAGACATATAGCCACGCCGTAGAACAGGGGCTCTCGGCGCGCCATTAATGGAGACGTTGGGAGGGAGGTGCACGGCGGGTTGTGGTCAAAGGGCTCTCCTCCCGATGAGCATGCGTAGGGGTCTGATCACACGCCTCCCATACTCAGATAGCTAAAAGGGGACGCATGGCGGCATGTAATTAGTAAGTAGAATGCCCACGGTTTCAATAATACTTGTGTTTCTAATTTGTAGCGTGACAACACTTGTTCCAAAATGACTTTGTTGATTGTTAATGTGTGCGCCTTCGCAAATCGGACAGAAAAATTACCACAGCATGTTGGTGCCATGTCATGACACCATGCCAAGTTTCATGATTTTCAGGCGTGTTTTGGATTTACAGGAATTAAGAAACCAAGTTTCTCAATCTTTCCGGCCGAGCCACGATGCCCAGATGTTTGAATTTCATTCCCATTTCTTGCATGGGACCTAGAAATTCACCCAAGGACACACATATGATTTTTCAAACAACTTTGGTGCACTTGAGCCTGTGCTTGTAGTTCAAATTTGAATTATACACATTAAATGCGCAGAAACTCAATTAATGTATAAGAAAGGCCAAACGAACCCGAAATAATTCCAAAATTTAGCACGATACTTCTATTTGGTCTAATCTGCCTGTGTAAAAAAAATTAAGGCGGGATAAGGCAGTGTACGTATCTCGTTTCGCACACGGAGATGACATGTCCCCTCTCGGAACCATGAGCCTTCATGAGGGAAGCTCCGGTTTGCAAGAAGCATACAACAAAGCTTGTCCCAATTCGGCCAAAAAAATTACCGCATCATGTTGGCGCCATGTCATGACACCATGCCAAGTTTCATGATTTTCAGGTGTGTTTTCGATTTACACGAATTAAAAAACCAAGTTTCTCAATCTTTCCAGCCGAGCCACGACGCCCAGATGTTTGAATTCCATTCCCATTTCTTGCATGGGACCTATAAATTCACCCAAAGACACACATGTGATTTTTCAACAAACTTTGGTGCATTGGAGCATGTCCTTGTAGTTCAAATTTGAATTATGCACATTAAATGCCCGGAAACTCAATTAATGCATAAAAATGCCAAACAAACCCGAAATAATTCCAAATTTAAACATGCCACTCATGTACTACTAGCATGTTCACTGTACGTAAATGTTCTAGCAATTCAAACACCATCCTTTCCCTCCGTAAGACCATTTTGTATTTCAAAACATAATGAAAAAATCAGGTATACCACAAACAATTTACTAGAAAGAATTGTGTGGGATGCAATATAAAATATCTTGGCGCACCGTCTTGTCTAGCTTACGTAGGAAGCTTCATCATCTATAGTCCACCGCCCCCGCTTGAACCACACTTGCGCGCCAGTTTGTCGTGGCACTGAGCAATTTTTTTTGCCACCATAGAAATATCTATCTCCCCGCCCCCTCCCTCCTACCAAAAGCCACATTTCCACTGTTCCTCCTTGCCTTCCAAGTTCAAATCTTCACTGCTGCTTATTGGTAGCTCAGCCTACTCACCAATGACCCTTCTTCTTGCAGCGCCGCCTCCTCGCCGGCGGCCCTTCTTCTTGCAGCGTCGCCTCCTTGCTGGCGACCCTTCTTCTTGCTGTGCGGCCTCCTCGCCGCCGACCCTTCTTCTTGCTGCGCGGCCTCGTCAATATGGTTAGGTAATCCACACCCCACCCACACCATCCTCCTCCTTTCCCGTCCCACATGCCCCGACCGACGACATGACACCTTCCACCGAAATCACTGCCCCCTCCTCCAATTAAGCGTCGCCCACAACCATTTTGCACGCAGTATAACATGGAGCTCAGTAGCATGCGGCCGCACGCACGCACGAGGTCGCTATGGCTGCCATGCATGTCGACCGCTAGATCTTGGAGGAGCACCTCGTCTTCGAGGCCACCGTCGATGCCACCACACAGTTGTCTACTTTAAAATATAGTTCGTGATGTTTTCTCGAGGCCACCGCCAGTGCCTTCTAGTGATTTGTCCTCTGTAATGTTAATATGCAATCTGATGTTCAGTTGACAATTTGGTCCTCTGAAATGTAATGTTCAGTTAACACTTTGTTCCAACAATTGCTACATTTTGTATTACTGTTCTCAAGCATTCTTTGTTTTGTTAACTATCTTATCTTCTAGTACATGTTTATATTCTGTAATGTCATTCTCAGTTAACTATTTTGGTTCATTTGGTATGCTGTCCATTTAACAGTTTGGTTCAGTTTTGCAATTTGATTTTCATTTGTTGTGGGTACAATTTTGTATTGTTATGCATGTGACACTAATCGAAGTTGGTTGTACTCAATACATATTCTACTGATAGTATGGCAACTCTCAGTTAACCTGATCAATATCTTCCTTATGTGTGTTGCAGGGAAACAATGGGAGACACTGCGGTTTACCATCGAGGTTTGTTCAAGCAGGATACTTTGGCTAATAGCGCATTATTGTGCAGTTGCAGGAATCATTCTAATATTTAGGTTTCTGACAATTTGGTCTTGCACATGTAGGTCCTGCTGTCAGAGGCTTAGACCCACTGTTCGACCCATTTTGCATATGGGGAAATGAGATGTCCATGAATATCAATCAAGTCAAGAAACTCAGAAAGATTGTTAGGATAAAAACCTTGCGATGAATAACAACAAGATCTTTGTTTGCACAATGAAGAAGACTTCAGTCAACTATAGGATGGTACCAACTCTTTTGCCTTGTTTTTACCCCTTGCACCATTTCAAAATTTACAACAACGATTTATGCATAGTTTTGTTTTCAGTACTTTTCAAAGCAGTTCACCGATGATTACCTATCAAACCACCTGCATGGTCAAGAGGCGAGGAAGGTATTCATTCAACACCCATGGTACAATATTGAAGTCTTGCTGAAGAGGACGAAGGTTGGGCGGGCAATTATCCATAGCCATTGGCCTAAAGTTGCAAGGACATTCAACATCACTGAAGGCTCAATATTTGCCTTCCGCTTCTACAGTTTCCCAGATGAGATTCATCTGTCTATTTACCGTGTATGAATCTACTTTCCAATGGTTTTTGATGCTGCATGTGAAACTTGGTGCTGTTGTGTAATGGCATAACTGAGTGTCGAAGCTATCTGATGTAATTCAATTATGAAATCCTGGTTGCTTTTATACTGATATGAAATGTCTGGCGTGTTTTATAAGAAATATCAGTTTGATTAGTACATGGATTATAAATAATAGGCTAATTACCCTGCTTATTGGGGTTTTCTATTGCAGACGGTTACTCAGATAGCATCGTGGGCGATGAACTCAAACAACCCATGCGGTTTCTAGAAGGTAGGCGTGTTCGATCAACTAACAATCACACACGGCTTCCGACAGTGAACTGTTTGCGTTAGGCCACCTTGCACAAACGTTTCCACACAAAGAACTGTGTGTGATATACATACCTATGGAAATGTTTTTCTAGGATTCACCATGTGGGATGTACATACCTACGGAAATGATTTTCTGGGATTCACCATACCTACAGAAATGATTTTCTGGGATTCACCATGTGGGATGTACATACCTACGGAAATGTTTTTCTCGGATTACCATGTGGGATGTACATACCTATGGAAATAATTGGGTTTTGATGCCTCACCCGATCGCACATGGCCACATCCTGTGTCCCACGAGGGCTTATCCCCGACGATTTCTGGGTCGTGTGGGAAGGACCCCCTATCGCCCACACTCACTTGGTGATGGCTCCAAATTCCGCCGCGTAAAGGGGTTAAAAACCATTTGTATAGCACGTCGTTGTAACAGTGTACCATCGTCCTATATATCAATATTTACCTCTCGACTATTTTGAGACTCCTTGTCATGTCCGTGATCTCATCCGGGACTCCGAACAACATTCGGTCACTATCGTGGAATTGTCACGGCAGATGTCCTAGTGTGAGGACTTAGTCGTGAGGCCAACACATCTATGTGGTAGCTTGAGAGGGGTTGAGCGGAATCGAGAGACGCAACACAAGACAAGGGTTTAGACAGCTTCGGGCCCCGGGAAACATCATCCGGTAACAACCCTACATGCTGTTTGTGGCTAGGTCTTATTATCATCACGAGAGAGTCGCCGTAAACCGGCTCTCCTAGTTATGTCTAGCCCTAAGATTATTTCTCTCCCCCTCTTGGGGTGCCCTACCCCTCCTTATATAAGTTGAAGGGGCGGGTTACATGTAGAGTCCAACTCGGATTAAGACTTAAACTATTCTGACTTCTCTTATGGGCTTCTTAACGTCTTGGGCTTCATAACGTCTCGGCTTATTAACCACATGCGACTCTGTCTGCTGGGTTATGACTGTCTGCCGGGTTATGACTGTCTGCCGGGTTATGATTGTCTGCTGGGTTATGATTGTCTGCCAGTTTATGACTTCCTGCCGGTTTATGACTTCCTGCCGGTTTATGACTTCGTGCCGGTTTATGACTTCTTGCCGGTTTACCACATCCCAGCCGCGTTATAACTCTGGCCGGGTCATACCGCGGGGTATATCCCCGACATTAGCCCCCAGTTTAATTTGGATTTATCCATGTTAAACTGATCATGAATCATCCTTAAGCCCATGTCATCTCCTTCTTCTAGAAAATCCGGGTCAATAGGCCAGCTTCATAATCAATATGCTGACATTGGTTGTCACAGAGAAATATTGTGAAGAATAATTCATTTGATTCAACTCCCAATGCTTAACAAAAATATTGGTCCTTGAAATCCTCATCTGATCTTCAGCCGGCTTAAGGATGTAGAACTTGCCAGCTCTTATACACCTATCACTTGTAGCCCCCAAGTCTTAGGAAGATAGCGTAGCAACAGCTTAAGACTTGCTTCAATATAAATGTCACCACCTTGAAGAAATCCAGGTTGTTCCTCTCAGTCACTAGTCATAAACTGAATATTCCATATATGTAGCTCCCAAGTACCGGGTTGTCATGCTTGCAGCAACCTGGGACTTGAAATTGCCTTATGCTCATAAAAACTTCAACCAGTGTAGCCCCCAAGGGTCGGGTCATTATGAAATAATGAGCAGGGACTTTGTAAATATAATCATGTAGACTTTGAACATCAACGTGTAGCCCCGAAGGGCCGGCTCAGTAAGATAATATTGAGCTGGGACTTTATATATACTTCATTGAGAATAACATTATATGATGTAACCCCCATCATGGGGCTTGAACCCACGTCCAAAAGGTTGAGAGCTTTGTGCTTTACCAACTGAGCAGTGGATCCTTCAATATAATGGATGAAGACTTGTGTACCTTGAATTGTTGACAGGAGCAATTGGTAGCCCCCAAGGGCCGGCTCATTATGATGTGATGAGTCGGGTCTTCAATAAGGCTAGTAAAATGACTTTGCATTAGCCCCCAAGTGCCATGGTGCATGCTGGCAGTGACATGGGACTTGCATACTTGATGAAATCTCAGCTTTGAATAATGTAGCCCCCAAGTGCCGGGTCGTAAGCCTGCAGCAACTTGGGACTATTCCTTTCATCGCAGAATAAATCATATCCATCGATAAAATAATATCCATTGCGCTAAAGCGACTTTGATAGCCTCAATCATAATACTGGTTATTGATAACCATAATAAAAATCTATCCATGTTGGTTATTAAAGATTTGAATAATATAATCCAATGATTTATAAGCGCATGATTCCAATGGCGCAATCCCAATATATGCTGGCGACTTAACGTCCAAAGCCAGACCGGGTTAATAAACACCAGATAATTATCTTATCTCATACTGGCGACTTATAGTCGAAAGCCAGGCCGGGTCAATAAACACCGGATTAGTATAAACCTCATCAAATTAAACCTTAAAAATAAAGATTTCAAAAGAAAACATGTAAGAAGCGAGGCTTTTCATGGGCTGCCAGGCCCAAAACGAGGCTTTTCATGGGCTGCCAGGCCACTGAGTTAAACCGTTTTACAAACCTTATAAGATGGACCTCACATTAACCAATCGTCATTTTAACTATGACAAGTTCAGGGTCTGTATAAGATTGACTTGTCAAACGTTCGACGGGTCTTACCAGGATTACCTGGGCGGAGCGACTTACTTAAAAAGGCAGGATAACTCGGGGTTTTAGGTGAATACACCTAGCTTCCAAGCCTGGCTTTTATAGCCTATTACAAGGTTATAGACGCTTTTTTCTTTAGAACAAAAGAGCCCCCAAGCAATATTTTGAGCTGTGCTCAATGGGCGCCTATGTTTGGGTTGTCCTTTTGCAGCAGACTCTCTTTGGTCCCTTTTGACTTTTCCTGAGAACTCGAACTTGCGAGAGATTATTCTTTTGAACCGGAAATTCTTAAACCGGATATTAAGAGCTTCAAAGCTTTGTGGGAGACAACTTTCCCTTGAGCCGGATTTTAAACCGGAATCCTTCTTTTTAAGCCGGAAATTTTCTGCCGGCCTTTAAATTTGCACCAATATGGCGGTTTTAGGGTCTTGCATAAGATAACTTTGCAAGTCGAAGTAATTGCTCTTTTAAAGAAAACAATATGTAATATAAAAAATATACTGGATGGATTTCACCTGATATGTCACGCCAGTAAATATCCACTGCGGGGTTGATGATCACCATGGTGAAGCTGAAATCAATCATGGCCGAGTCGGCCGTGGCAGCATGCAGATGAGTCAGCCGTGGCGTTTGTAAGCCAGTGCGGACGAGTAAGTTGTTCTCCTCGTTGGAAGCCGGTGCGGACGCGTGAACCGGCCGTCCGTTCATCGGGTAGTGTGACACGGAGGAAAACGCCGTTGTAGAATGTTGCCAGTGCGTGCTCTATACCCGTAGTATAACAATAATTTTACCTATATATAAAAACACCAATAGGGCAATGTAATGGTGCTCAGAAGAATTAAAATGTACTGATAAAATATATAAGAGGGATAACACCTGATTTTGTTTTCGTCGGATGAACGCAGATGCTGATGCCATATAATACTGAATAGTATATGGATGTTGAGTTCCACTAATGTGATGTAGCATAACGTCCACGTGACCCTCTGTTGTAACTTTTTTTTTCACACTTGGCGAGTCAAAGCTGCCCAGCAGGGGTGCGTCGACCCAACAGCTCAGCGGTAGCAGGGTGGCCCACCGGCAGATGCGACACGATGAAGTGGAAGCTCAGTGGCGGTTTAGCACATCGGGCGGCTCGTGTTTCTGCTGGAAACGGTGATAACCCGGCGCACGAAGGTGGCTTGCAGGCGCGACGAACCGAGGCGAGCACCGTGGAGTTGTGAATATTGTCCGGACGCTGATAGTGGATAAATACGTCTCCTCTGACTTTTCCATGCAATATCCATGATGACTGTCAGATAACACCCATGGTACTTCATCCCATAATCCATTTTTCTCCATCGGTAACTGGATGCATGCTATAAAATTCTCTCTGAGCAATTGATCTTCCACTCCAAACCTGCGAGTATCTATAATACCTAAATAGTTCATCCCCACTACCCTATTTCTCTAGACATGCAGCCTATCCACCTCATCATTGTGCCACATCAGCGTATTTGTCTTCCACGTCATTGTGTTTCTGCCGCAGAGTTTTTCTTTTCGCTGCTGTCCGCACGGTGGAGGAGTAATCCCAGCTCAGTTCTCCCCAATTATCCCCCCACCCATCTCCAAATTAACTCTCCCACCCATTGATGCCCATAACTAGATCGTATTCATCTTCCCCACCGAATAGCAGATGGAGCGACTCCCCCCTTTAAGCTTCCATCTTCATCAGAATTCTCCCTTTAAGAATCTGCCTTCACCACATCGACTAGCGCTTTTGTTGGAGAGGAAGACCCGACGGTCCATGCCCTTCGTCTGATGGCAAATCACGAGGAGGAGGCGGGGTGTGGAAGCTTCTAGACCCAGACGACCGTCCATGGGAGATGCCCGCCGCCTCCATCGCTCAGCCACAGCCCGCAGGGTCGCCATCCTTCTCCTACCTGAGTGCCTGACAATGTGTTCAACAACTGTCCACCTGTCGCCATTGTTCTCGATTCGCGATCACCGATCAATCAAGATCTGCACCACATGGTATGCCTCGGCCTCATCCGCCCTATACCTCGGGATCTGCCGCCAACTGTACCTGATACGTGCTTGTGTACACTGATCCCAGCCCTTGGAGCCACAAGTAATGACCAAATTTATGCTGCCACAACTCCCCACGAGCAATGACTACCTAAGTGGCTATCGTTCATGTACTGATGTTTGGGTATTGTATTCTCAAATCTTTGTGTGCGTGCATACCCTTCCTTGCAGGTTGATTCTCCCAATTGATTACTTTATGTTTTATCAATAGTTCTGAGTGGAAGCTTTGCTTTCTTGGAGATTGTAAACTCATTTGCAGATTCGCTACTGATCTCATTTGCTCAAGCAGGTTGCGTCTGTTAGAGTTACTGAATCCCTTTGAGATTGGCAATGCTACCATCCACTTGAGGCAACTGTTGCTCCGCCATTCTGTAAGTAGGATTGCATCGCACAGATTGTAGTATTGTGCATCGCTAAAGAAGACCTCTGAAGAAATTACCTTCCAAAAATGCGCAATTTTTTATGGTATCACGCCCATAATCTTCTTTGTGGTTCAACACATCTTCTATTTGTAATTACTGGTGTGTGCTTAATGTATTTCTGAATAATCAAAATATCTTGATGTTTGCAGGTTACTTTTGTTAGAGTTTTGCAACTGTCTTCCAGTCATTTTCATGTGTTAATGTCGTGAATTACTCAGGATATATGCGCACCTGAGAATAACAAGTATAGCTCTGAACAGTTGAAGGAAGGTGAAAAAAAAAACAGTTGAGGAATATCAACATATCTTTTCTGTCCATTCTCATTAGTCTTGCGAGAACCTAAAAATTGTATTGTGAAACAGGATACAGATTGTTTGAAACATGCCAAAACTCCACTGGAGAAGCATCAGTATTGATCACTCCTTATTTTTCTTTCTAATCTCTATCTTCGGTATTTTCCATATGATTTTTTATTTCTTATATATGACGACAAATTTGGTGGATGTGCTCTCAAATGCTCATTTCCCTATCTATCGAAGTAAGAACATGTCCTTTAGTTATCCTTACAGATTGTTATTCTTTGATTGCTATTGAATTTCTTCAGTTCGACTTAGCCGAATTTGTAAGATTCATTTTACTATCTCTCTTCTTTGTCATAGTTATTTGACTTAGGATACATGCCATTGTTTTGGAACATGTTATCATGACTTCCCAAACCATGAATATTGCGTATTAATTAGAATAAAATGGGAATGAAATGCGCATGGAATACCATGTTTAATTATGGAAACAAAGTTCATCATCGCTCTAAATTTAAAAGCCTTCTTCCTTGACTGGTCTTGCCTTACTAAGTCAAGTAGTATCACTATTTTATATTTATTTCATCTGGATTTTTCTCGCTAATTTGAATTAATATTGCCTCACTAAATGTATTAGAGGTTGAATTCTTTTGAAAAAATTATGGTACTACATGAATGGGCATATTTCTGCTTTCACTATCATCGACTCTTCTTAAACGTTTACTATTTTTGTCACTTTTGAAGTGTCACCACCTGGTGACTGACTGTTTGTTGTCCTCACGAGATGAAAATAAAAAGTGAGCTATGATGCAGGCAACTAAGAAGAGTCATTACCTCCCAATTAAATTTCCAATGATTATTTATTTCTGATATATAAATATATACATGTATTTGGTCTTTGCGCGTAGATGTTTTGGATGCAAAGAAGGATGTTTTTTTAGCTTATAAAGGGTCGCTATATTTAGTCATTGTAAACTGAAGCATGCACAGATCGACTTATGTTCATGTTTCTTTAGTAGCCAGTCGTGCATTGTTTTCTTTTTGCATCGAGACGATGTGCTTAACAAGTCCATTCAAATTGTTTATATTTCATTTGTCTACATATATCCATTTTTCTTACTATAAATCCCGCAACAACGTGCGGGGAATCATCAGTTTTAGGGATAGTCCATACTCCTATTGGAGATCACATGCCATATCTCTTGGCCTTGCAGTAGTAGTTTGACAAATCTCTGAAGTTTGGGACCTGGGAGCCTTTGCCTGTGGTATCTGCAAATATAAGCCGTTGTTTCAGGAGCTGGCCGTATATACAACATCCATTTTTTCTTTACGAATGGAGTACTTTGCTCTCCTCCTTTGGTCTTAGCAGTGTGTCTCTCTGCAGTTAGCAGCAGCCAGCGACTCGGTGCGAGGGTATGAGGCAAGCAGCAGATTCAACAGCTCGACTCGGTAAAGGTGAACGCAACACAAGCGAATTGCGCGGACAGAACGTATAGTGGTGCAAACCGGCAGAGGTACAACAACAGCCGACTATGCAATGAACTGGCGGGAGGCATGGTAGTGGCAGGCAACTGGTTAGGCTCAGCGATAACCCGGCGAGGCATAACAACTCGGCAGTTTGAGGCCTGAGACGAGGCCGCGCTGGCGAAGCGGAACAACAAGGCAGGGCTACGACAGCGACTTACCTCCGCCACCACCGCTGCCTAGGGATAGCGTGAGGTTGAGACACGGCGGCAAGCTCGGCGTGCTCAGACTCGGGTGGCTCAGCGCGCTGTGGCTCGCTCGCGAGAAGCAACAAAGAAGGCTCGAGGCGCTCGGTGATTTGATCCGGGCAGAGATATGCACACCGGCCATGACTAGGGCGGGAACTTGCGGTGCGGCGGGTTTAGCAGAATCCGGTGGAAGCGGCGGCTCGGGGGCAGCAGTTCCAAGGTGGACCAAAGCGGCGGCTCACGGGCGGTGGCCCGACAGACACAAACTGGATGCAATGAAACGGGTTGAGTGTAGCAGGGGTTTGTAGGCGGAGACCACTCAACGTGGTGCCGCTAAGCGCTAGATGCTCCCGCAGCGGCAAGGCGGCAATCTCGAACGACAGCGGCTTGCGGGCCATCCGACGGACCGGTGCCGGTGAGGCGGCTGACGGCTCACGAGTTTGCGGTAGAAGAGTGAAGTGTGGCGAGTCAGCAACGGCGACCGTGAGGGCCGGGCGATTTAATCAGGGCGGCCCATGAGCCGGCTCCTTTGAGTCGTGCTTGTGCTGATAAAACAACGAGGCAGGTGAGGCGGCGGTTTAAGGCTGAACGAGAAACGGGTCACGCAGGGCGAGCGGCTCGAAACTCGGCAATTTTGGAGGTCACAAAGCGGCTCTGTCCGGCGGCTCGACGGAGACGGATCAAATGGCGCTTGACCTGCGATCCCGCGTGGTGGCGGAACTGGAATCCGGCTCGGGCCGGTGAAGGTGGAGGCAAGCGGAGGTGCCCGCAGCAACTAGAATGGGTGGGTTGTGGCCTTCACGGCGGAGGGGCTCGATCGATGCGAGACAGAGTCCAGGTGCGGGCGGCTCTCAACCAGGAGTAAATCAGACCAGAGTGGAGACGACCGACAGATTGGAAAACCGGAGGCAGAGCGAGTCACAGCAGCGAGGCGCGCCGGCGAAGGGAAATCACATCGTCACCGTATCCCCTTCCGGGTCGTGGTGGCTCAGAACCGTGGCCGGCTCAATGTCTTTCCAAGCAGCGAGGCGATTTCGGAGACGGCGACTCGGATCAGAGCGGCGGGTCATGGCGCATACTCCTATTGAAGATCACATGCCATATCTCTTGGCCTTGCAGTAGTAGTTTGACAAATCTCCGAAGTTTGGGACCTGGGAGCCTTTGCCTGTGGTATCTGCGAATATAAGCCGTTGTTTCAGGAGCTGGCCGTATATACAACATCCATCTTTTCTTTACGAATGGAGTACTTTGCTCTCCTCCTTTGGTCTTAGCAGTGTGTCTCTCTGCAGTTAGCAGCAGCCAGCGACTCGGCGCGAGGGTACGAGGCAAGCAGCAGATTCAGCAGCTCGACTCGGTAAAGGTGAACGCAACACAAGCGAATTGCGCGGACAGAACATGTAGTGGTGCAAACCGGCAGAGCTACAACAATAGCCGACTATGCAATGAACCGACGGGAGGCATGGTAGTGGCAGGCAACTGGTTAGGCTCAGCGATAACCCGGCGAGGCATAACAGCTCGGCAGTTTGAGGCCTGAGACGAGGCCGCGCTGGCGAAGCGGAACAACAAGGCAGGGCTACGACAGCGACTTACCTCCGCCACCACCGCTGCCTAGGGATAGCGCGAGGCTGAGACACGTCGGCAAGCTCGGCGTGCTCAGACTCGGGTGGCTCGGCGCGCTGTGGCTCGCTCGCGAGAAGCAACAAAGAAGGCTCGAGGCGCTCGGTGATTTGAAATAGCGGAGATAACCCGGCTCCGTGCAGAGATATGCACACCGGCCATGACTAGGGCGGCAACTCGCGGTGCGGCGGGTTTAGCAGAATCCGGTGGAAGCGGTGGCTCGGGGCCAGCAGTTCCAAGGTGGACCAAAGCGGCGGCTCACGGGCGGTGGCCCGACAGACACAAACTGGATGCAATGAAACGGGTTGAGTGTAGCAGTGGTTTGTAGGCGGAGACCACTCAACATGGTGCCGCTAAGCGCTAGATGCTCCCGCAGCGGCAAGGCGGCAATCTCGAACGACAGCGGCTTGCGGGCCATCCGACGGACCGGTGCCGGTGAGGCGGCTGACGGCTCACGAGTTTGCGGTAGAAGAGTGAAGTGTGGCGAGTCAGCAACGGCGACCGTGAGGGCCGGGCGATTTAATCAGGGCGGCCCATGAGCCGGCTCCTTTGAGTCGTGCTTGTGCTGATAAAACAACGAGGCAGGTGAGGCGGCGGTTTAAGGCTGAACGAGAAACGGGTCACGCAGGGCGAGCGGCTCGAAACTCGGCAATTTTGGAGGTCACAAAGCGGCTCTGTCCGGCGGCTCGACGGAGACGGATCAAATGGCGCTTGACCTGCGATCCCGCGTGGTGGCGGAACTGGAATCCGGCTCGGGCCGGTGAAGGTGGAGGCAAGCGGAGGTGCCCGCAGCAACTAGAATGGGTGGGTTGTGGCCTTCACGGCGGAGGGGCTCGATCGATGCGAGACAGAGTCCAGGTGCGGGCGGCTCTCAACCAGGAGTAAATCAGACCAGAGTGGAGACGACCGACAGATTGGAAAACCGGAGGCAGAGCGAGTCACAGCAGCGAGGCGCGCCGGCGAAGGGAAATCACATCGTCACCGTATCCCCTTCCGGGTCGTGGTGGCTCAGAACCGTGGCCGGCTCAATGTCTTTCCAAGCAGCGAGGCGATTTCGGAGACGGCGACTCGGATCAGAGCGGCGGGTCATGGCGCATACTCCTATTGAAGATCACATGCCATATCTCTTGGCCTTGCAGTAGTAGTTTGACAAATCTCCGAAGTTTGGGACTTGGGAGCCTTTGCCTGTGGTATCTGCGAATATAAGCCGTTGTTTCAGGAGCTGGCCGTATATACAACATCCATCTTTTCTTTACGAATGGAGTACTTTGCTCTCCTCCTTTGGTCTTAGCAGTGTGTCTCTCTGCAGTTAGCAGCAGCCAGCGACTCGGCGCGAGGGTACGAGGCAAGCAGCAGATTCAGCAGCTCGACTCGGTAAAGGTGAACGCAACACAAGCGAATTGCGCGGACAGAACATGTAGTGGTGCAAACCGGCAGAGCTACAACAATAGCCGACTATGCAATGAACCGACGGGAGGCATGGTAGTGGCAGGCAACTGGTTAGGCTCAGCGATAACCCGGCGAGGCATAACAGCTCGGCAGTTTGAGGCCTGAGACGAGGCCGCGCTGGCGAAGCGGAACAACAAGGCAGGGCTACGACAGCGACTTACCTCCGCCACCACCGCTGCCTAGGGATAGCGCGAGGCTGAGACACGTCGGCAAGCTCGGCGTGCTCAGACTCGGGTGGCTTGGCGCGCTGTGGCTCGCTCGCGAGAAGCAACAAAGAAGGCTCGAGGCGCTCGGTGATTTGAAATAGCGGAGATAACCCGGCTCCGTGCAGAGATATGCACACCGGCCATGACTAGGGCGGCAACTCGCGGTGTGGCGGGTTTAGCAGAATCCGGTGGAAGCGGTGGCTCGGGGCCAGCAGTTCCAAGGTGGACCAAAGCGGCGGCTCACGGGCGGTGGCCCGACAGACACAAACTGGATGCAATGAAACGGGTTGAGTGTAGCAGTGGTTTGTAGGCGGAGACCACTCAACATGGTGCCGCTAAGCGCTAGATGCTCCCGCAGCGGCAAGGCGGCAATCTCGAACGACAGCGGCTTGCGGGCCATCCGACGGACCGGTGCCGGTGAGGCGGCTGACGGCTCACGAGTTTGCGGTAGAAGAGTGAAGTGTGGCGAGTCAGCAACGGCGACCGTGAGGGCCGGGCGATTTAATCAGGGCGGCCCATGAGCCGGCTCCTTCGAGTCGTGCTTGTGCTGATAAAACAACGAGGCAGGTGAGGCGGCGGTTTAAGGCTGAACGAGAAACGGGTCACGCAGGGCGAGCGGCTCGAAACTCGGCAATTTTGGAGGTCACAAAGCGGCTCTGTCCGGCGGCTCGACGGAGACGGATCAAATGGCGCTTGACCTGTGATCCCGCGTGGTGGCGGAACTGGAATCCGGCTCGGGCCGGTGAAGGTGGAGGCAAGCGGAGGTGCCCGCAGCAACTAGAATGGGTGGGTTGTGGCCTTCACGGCGGAGGGGCTCGGTCGATGCGAGACAGAGTCCAGGTGCGGGCGGCTCTCAACCAGGAGTAAATCAGACCAGAGTGGAGACGACCGACAGATTGGAAAACCGGAGGCAGAGCGAGTCACAGCAGCGAGGCGCGCCGGCGAAGGGAAATCACATCGTCACCATATCCCCTTCCGGGTCGTGGTGGCTCAGAACCGTGGCCGGCTCAATGTCTTTCCAAGCAGCGAGAAGATTTCGGAGACGGCGACTCGGATCAGAGCGGCGGGTCATGGCACATACTCCTATTGAAGATCACATGCCATATCTCTTGGCCTTGCAGTAGTAGTTTGACAAATCTCCGAAGTTTGGGACCTGGGAGCCTTTGCCTGTGGTATCTGCGAATATAAGCTGTTGTTTCAGGAGCTGGCCGTATATACAACATCCATCTTTTCTTTACGAATGGAGTACTTTGCTCTCCTCCTTTGGTCTTAGCAGTGTGTCTCTCTGCAGTTAGCAGCAGCCAGCGACTCGGCGCGAGGGTACGAGGCAAGCAGCAGATTCAGCAGCTCGACTCAGTAAAGGTGAACGCAACACAAGCGAATTGCGCGGACAGAACGTGTAGTGGTGCAAACCGGCAGAGCTACAGCAATAGCCGACTATGCAATGAACCGGCGGGAGGCATGGTAGTGGCAGGCAACTGGTTAGGCTCAGCGATAACCCGACGAGGCATAACAGCTCGGCAGTTTGAGGCCTGAGACGAGGCCGCGCTCGCGAAGCGGAACAACAAGGCAGGGCTACGACAGCGACTTACCTCCGCCACCACCGCTGCCTAGGGATAGCGCGAGGTTGAGACACGGCAGCAAGCTCGGCGTGCTCAGACTCGGGTGGCTCGGCGCGCTGTGGCTCGCTCGCGAGAAGCAACAAAGAAGGCTCGAGGTGCTCGGTGATTTGAAATAGCGGAGATAACCCGGCTCCGGGCAGAGATATGCACACCGGCCATGACTAGGGCGGCAACTCGCGGTGCGGCGGGTTTAGCAGAATCTGGTGGAAGCGGTGGCTCGGGGCCAGCAGTTCCAAGGTGGACCAAAGCGGCGGCTCACGGGCGGTGGCCCGACAGACACAAACTGGATGCAATGAAACGGGTTGAGTGTAGCAGTGGTTTGTAGGCGGAGACCACTCAACATGGTGCCGCTAAGCGCTAGATGCTCCCGCAGAGGCAAGGCGGCAATCTCGGACGACAGCGGCTTGCGGGCCATCCGACGGACCGGTGCCGGTGAGGCGGCTGACGGCTCACGAGTTTGCGGTAGAAGAGTGAAGTGTGGCGAGTCAGCAACGGCGACCGTGAGGGCCGGGCGATTTAATTAGGGCGGCCCATGAGCCGGCTCCTTCGAGTCGTGCTTGTGCTGATAAAACAACGAGGCAGGTGAGGCGGCGGTTTAAGGCTGAACGAGAAATGGGTCACGCAGGGCGAGCGGCTCGAAACTCGGCAATTTTGGAGGTCACAAAGCGGATCTATGCGGCGGCTCGACGGAGACGGATCAAACGGCGCTCGGCCTGCGATCCCGCGCGGTGGCGGAACTGGAATCCGGCTCGGACCGGTGAAGGTGGAGGCAAGCGGAGGTGCCCGCAGCAACTAGAATGGGTGGGTTGTGTCCTTCACGGCGGAGGGGCTCGGTCGATGCGAGACAGAGTCCAGGTGCGGGCGGCTCTCAACCAGGAGTAAATCAGACCAGAGTGGAGACGACCGACGGATTGGAAAACCGGAGGCGAAGCGAGTCACAGCAGCGAGGCGCGCCGGCGAAGGGAAATCACATCGTCGCCGTATCCCCTTCCGGGTCGTGGTGGCTCAGAACCGTGGCCGGCTCAATGTCTTTCCTAGCAGCGAGGCGATTCCGGAGACGGCGACTCGGATCAGAGCGGCGGGTCATGGCGCATACTCCTATTGGAGATCACATGCCATATCTCTTGGCCTTTCAGTAGAAGTTTGACAAATCTCTGAAGTTTGGGACCTGGGAGCCTTTGCCTGTGGTATCTGCGAATATAAGCCGTTGTTTCAGGAGCTGGCCATATATACAACATCCATCTTTTCTTTACGAATGGAGTACTTTCTCTCCTCCTTTGGTCTTAGCAGTGTGTCTCTCTGCAGTTAGCAGCAGCCAGCGACTCGGCGCGAGGGTACGAGGCAAGCAGCAGATTCAGCAGCTCGACTCGGTAAAGGTGAACACAACACAAGCGAATTGCACGGACAGAACGTGTAGTGGTGCAAACCGGCAGAGGTACAACAATAGCTGACTATGCAATGAACCGGCGGGAGGCATGGTAGTGGCAGGCAACTGGTTAGGCTCAGCGATAACCCGGCGAGGCATAACAGCTCGGCAGTTTGAGGCCTGAGACGAGGCCGCGCTGGCGAAGCGGAACAACAAGGCAGGGCTACGACAGCGACTTACCTCCGCCACCACCGCTGCCTAGGGATAGCGCGAGGTTGAGACACGGCGGCAAGCTCGGCGTGCTCAGACTCGGGTAGCTCGGCGCGCTGTGGCTCGCTCGTGAGAAGCAACAAAGAAGGCTCGAGGCGCTCGGTGATTTGAAATAGCGGAGATAACCCGGCTCCGGGCAGAGATATGCACACCGGCCATGACTAGGGCGGCAACTCGCGGTGCGGCGGGTTTAGCAGAATCCGGTGGAAGCGGCGGCTCGGGGCCAGCAGTTCCAAGGTGGACCAAAGCGGCGACTCACGGGCGGTGGCCCGACAGACACAAACTGGATGCAATGAAACAGGTTGAGTGTAGCAGTGGTTTGTAGGCGGAGACCACTCAACGTGGTGCCGCTAAGCGCTAGATGCTCCCGCAGCGGCAAGGCGGCAATCTCGGACGACAACGGCTTGCGGGCCATCCGACGGACCGGTGCCGGTGAGGCGGCTGACGGCTCACGAGTTTGCGGTAGAAGAGTGAAGTGTGACGAGTCAGCAACAGCGACCGTGAGGGCCGGGCGATTTAATCAGGGCGGCCCATGAGCTGGTCCTTCGAGTCGTGCTTGTGCTGATAAAACAACGAGGCAGGTGCGGCGGCGGTTTAAGGCCGAACGAGAAACGGGTCACGCAGGGCGAGCGGCTCGAAACTCGGCAATTTTGGAGGTCACAAAGCGGCTCTGTGCGGCGGCTCGACAGAGACGGATCAAATGGCGCTCGGTCTGCGATCCCGCGCGGTGGCGGAACTGGAATCCGGCTCGGACCGGTGAAGGTGGAGGCAAGCGGAGGTGCCCACAGCAACTAGAGTGGGTGGGTTGTGGCCTTCTCGACGGAGGGGCTCGGTCGATGCGAGACAGAGTCCAGGTGCGGGCGGCTCTCAACCAGGAGTAAATTAGACCAGAGTGGAGACGACCGACGGATTGGAAAACCGGAGGCGGAGCGAGTCACAGCAGCGAGGCGCGCCGGCGAAGGGAAATCACATCGTCGCCGTATCCCCTTGTCAGGACCCCGACTCGATGTCACATCGATCTAGCCTGTAACACCTCATATCACTTTGGGGCCTCACACACGGTATTCCCACGGGTGTCGCCTTACCTTTGCCCGGGACCGTTTGCGCCTTTTGGCTCACGTATATGATAGTGTCGCTAGCATCCATATGATAAGGAGCCCAGGCTGACATGACTAGTCGTAAACCCAAAGTGGCACAGACTTACAGGGACAGGCATCCATGACCCAGCTTCGAACGTGTCGGTCAACAGCAAGTGGGTCTGGGCTGTAGCACTGGGCTAGCAGGACTCCGGTAAACCGGACTGTAGCGGGCTAACAGGACTCCGGTACTCAGTGCGTGACATTTCCCCGAAGGGACAGACACAGGAACGAAGAAGGACACATGCCGGCCAGCCTAAGTGTTCCAGAGCAGTAGAAAGCTACCATGGCTCAGCGGTAACACTAGGAGACATTTCCCGGTAAGAGAGGCTACTAAAGATAAACAACTAGATAGTCAGATCCCACACATACCAAGCATTTCAATCATACACACAATATGCTCGATATGTGCAAATACAACGAAGGCATCACAACATGACTCTACGACACAAGTACTTTATTTAAGGCTCAGAGAGCCATACATAACATACACAAAGGTACGGGTCTCACGACCCAGCATTCAAGTCATACAGTCATACAAACCAGCAGCGGAAGTAACTTGTCTGAGTACAGACAACTAGTAAAATAAAAGAGGCTTGGAAAGCCTAGCTATACTACGTGGTCCTTCACAAGCTCAGGATCACCACCTGGGCCTTAGCCTACTCATTGATGTCAACGTCTACGTAGAACCCATCAGAAGGGGTTGCAGCGTCTTCTGTAAAAATGTAAATTATAGCAACATGAGTACAAAGGTACTCAGCAAGACTTACATCAGATCCTACATACATGCATATTATCAAGAAGGGTTGGTGGAGTTATTGCAGCAAGCCAGCTTTGACTCTTGGCTAGGCTAACCTACGAGACTCCAACTTGAAATGGTTTTGCGTACACGAGTCCACTACTCACCACTTCAATACACTACCGAGGATCCACCTCCGTTTTCCTACGGAAGAGCCATCCTCGGCACTCACACTTATCTTGAGGCTTTTAGTAGTTTCCATTTACTTGTCTATGAACTGTATAGGCAACCAAGTAGTCCTTTACCGCGGACGCGGCTATTCGAATAGATCATGTTAACCCTGCAGGGGTGTACTTCTTCATACATGTTTCCACCACTTAGCGTCTGCACACGACATGTGCTCGGCAGACTTCAAGCGAAAGCCGACGTGGGTGTAGACCACGACCTACCTAAACACCTAAGCCTCTAGTCCAGGTTTATCGCCTATCCAGGTTCCATCCGCAGGGAGTCCGGCCGAGGTTTCCCATACGGCCCCGAACGATGTGAACAGGGTTCCCGAGATACCTAACGGGTATTCGGTACACCGTGCCACGTACCTACCGCATCACAGCCCACCCCTACGGTCAGCGCTGTCCACGGCCTCCAGTAGGCTACAAACACCAGAAACTACTTGCAACTCCTGGACAGAGAACTAGGGTGAATAAGAAGTCGAGCGGGGTCATATTTCAGGGCCCAATGCATGGTAGTAGCTGTATCTTAAATCACACATACAGATCTCAGTGCTTAAGGTCGGCTTCAATGAAACAACCCACCATGTACTCCTACATGGCCTCTCATCGATACCTTTACCAAATCGTGTTCACCACACCACTCCCATTACCGACATAATCATTTCACTCTAGCCCATCACCCAGATGAACCAGACCTGACACGACTCTAAGCATAGCAGGCATAGCAAGGTAGGAACAACACATCCATAGGGCTCAATCAACTCCTACACATGCTAGTGGGTTTCATCTAGTTACTGTGGCAATGACAGGTCATGCAGAGGAAATGGGTTCAACTACCGTAGCACACAGCAGTTTGAAACGCGTTGTCTTAATGCAGTAAAAGAGAGCAGGAGCGAGAACATGGGTTGTATCGATATGATCAAATGGTTGGTTGCTTGCCTGATGGTTCGATGCACTGATACGGTTCTTCGTTAGGGTAATCACGGTACTCCTCGGAGGCAGAACCTGCCGCAAAGAACACCGATATACAACCATCACCAAACAATGTGCAACAGTATGATGCATGCATGAAACATAGCAATATGAGTGTGTTGGGCTAATGCAACTAAGACCAGAAGGGTTTGGACCAATTTGAATCAAAGATTCAAATTTTAAACCCAAACATGGCCCTTTAAAGTGTTTTTCCTTGTTCTGCATTAAACATCAGGTTAACTTGTTTAAACATGCATGAAAATAGTACAGATGGATAGATTGGATTTTTCTGATCATTTTTCATATATAATTTGTCTGATTTGGAGTTACAGAATAAAAGTTATGAATTTTTGAAATTTAAAATATATTCTGGAATTTCCTATATTAGATTAATTCCAGAAAATCAATTATTGCGTCAGCCTGACGTCAGTGTGACGTCAGCAGGTCAACGGAACACGTCCGGGTCAAACCTGACAGTGGGTCCCGCATGTCAGGGTGATTAAATTAATTAAAGTTTAATTAAACTAAACCTGTTTAATTAACAGGGCTGGGCCCCACCTGTCATTGACTCAGGGGAGTCAACCAGGGCCCACCCGTGGTCAAACCCGGTCGGCTGCACCGGCGTTTAGCCGCCGGCGAGCCCGACGCGGCGGCGGAAGTGATTTTTGCCGTTCCGGCAACCAAACGAGCCGCGGAGGGCACCGGAGCGGAGCTGAGGTCGAGCCGCAGCTCTTGGTGGAGTCCGTTGGGGTCGGGGTGGCCGGAGTTGGCGCCGGCGACGACTTTGGCGGCCACCGGAGTTCGGCCAAAGTCGAACTTGTCGCTAGGGGGATCGGTGAGGTGCGGGGAGTGCACGGTTGGACCCGACGCAGCGTGGTGAGTGCGTTGGACACCGCGGGTTGGCCGGAGGATGGCCGGGGGCACGTCGGCGACGAGATCCGCGGCGGTGTGTGCGTGTGATCTTCGTGCGGTGGCTACACGGCTAGGGAATGAGAGAGAGAGGGTCGGAGGGGTAGCTAGGCTCACAGCGCTCCCGTAGAGGCCACCGGCGGGGTCGGGGACGAGCTGAGGCGGCGACGGCGTTGAAGGGGATCTCCGGCGACGGCGAGCTCGGGCGAGGTCGGTGCGGTGGTCTCGGGCCGCACGAGCACACGGGGCTCGGCTAGCTCGATGAAGTGGACGGCGACGGAGCTTCTGGACACGGTGGCACGGCGTGGGGTTGACGGAGGGCGTGGCTACGGCGAGGGGGTGGCGGCGATGGCGTCGGCCATGGCGTGGGAGAGCGAGGGGGAGGAGCTGGAGAGAGGAGGGGGTGTCTGGGGGGTTCAGAGGAGAGAGGGAGGGCGATTCACGGCGTTAGCCGGGCGAGGGAGGCGGCGAGGCGGCGAGCAGGTGCGTGGCACCCATGCGGTGCTCGCCGTCGAGCACCTGCCTGCCTGCCTGGCCGGCAAGCAGCTCGCTGGCGCGGTGCTGGGCTGGGCCGGCAGGTGGGCCGGGTGCTGGGCGCCAGGTAAGCTTTTCCCATTTTCTTTCTGTTTTCTGTTTTTTAATACTTCTGCAACTTTGTTGAATTAAATAAAATACTTAGGCTACACCTAAAATCACCAAACTACTCCTGGTCCATAGTTGGATTATTTCCAACATGAAACATTTTAGTTTGGAGATATTTGAGCATTTAAATATTTTATATAATTTTAAATGCCCAAATTCAAATATTTATGATTTAATTCAAAAACCCTAGGATGGCCTAGGAAAATGTGCACCACTTTTGGCAGAGGTTCTGAACCAAGACAAAAATGATGGGCATTTTAGAAGGGCATTTCAGGTTCATTGAAAATTATTTTTAGTAACCCTAGTTGGTTTCAGAGGGGACTGGGGGTTCTGTCATCCCCATTTCAAGTTTCTGATGAAAGAGTAAACATGATGCAACACTCTAATGCATGGCTAACTAGGATGTGACAACTCACCCCCACTCAAAAGAATCTCGTCCCGAGATTTGGGTTCCTCCGGGAAGAAGGCGGGATACTCGAGTCGAAGACGATCCTCCCTTTCCCAAGTTGCTTCATCCTCAGAATGGTGCGACCATTGAACTTTGAGAAACTTGATATTATGACGTCGAGTGGTACGCTCGGCCCGATCGAGGATACGAATGGGGTACTCCCGATATGTAAGATTATCTTGGAGATCAAGCGTTTCGTGGTCCACTCCACGGATAGGATCAGAGAAGCAACGCCTGAGTTGAGAAACGTGGAAGACATCGTGGACTCTGGAGAGGTGCGGAGGTAGTTCCAACTGGTAGGCAACTTCTCCTCGTTTGGCGAGAATGCGAAAAGGTCCAATGTAACGAGGAGCCAATTTGCCTTTGATACCGAAACGATGGGTTCCCTTCAGAGGGGTAACCCGAAGATAAGCCTTCTCGTCAACCTCGAAAGTCATAGCCTTATGTTTTCGGTCATATTGACTCTTCTGACGGGATTGGGCGGTTTTCAACTTTTCACGAACGATGCGAACTTGCTCTTCTGCTTCCTGAATCATATCCGGGCCAAAGAATTGTCTTTCCCCGGTTTCTGACCAGTTAAGGGGTGTTCGACACCGTCGTCCATAGAGAACTTCAAAAGGGGCTTTACCCAAGCTAGATTGATAGCTGTTGTTGTAAGCGAATTCGGCAAATGGAAGGCACTTCTCCCAATCCATTCCGAATGAGATAACAGAGGCTCGAAGCATGTCTTCTAGAATCTGGTTGACGCGTTCTACTTGACCACTCGATTGAGGGTGAAAAGCGGTGCTAAAGGAAAGGCGGGTTCCCATAGCGTTTTGGAAACTTTCCCAAAATCGAGAGGTGAAAAGACTTCCTCGATCCGAGTTAATTTCCAAAGGAACACCATGGAGAGACACTATCCGGGAGATGTATAAGTCTGCCAGCTGACTAGCGGTTATACTCTCACGAACAGGTAAGAAATGGGCTACTTTGGAAAGACGATCGACAACGACGAAGATAGCATTATTCCCTCTCTTGGTCCTGGGAAAACCGGTAATGAAATCCATACCAATTTTATCCCATTTCCATTCAGGAATGGCTAAGGGTTGAAGGGTGCCAGCAGGCCGTTGATGCTCTGCTTTTACACGACGGCAGACGTCGCAGCTAGCAATATACTGAGCAATTTCTCTCTTCATCCTAGTCCACCAGAACCTCTGGCGTAGGTCCTGATACATCTTAGTACTACCGGGATGAATGGTGAGAGGAGATTCATGAGCCTCCTTAAGGATCAACTGCGGTAGATGCGGGTTCTTGGGAACCACTAAACGGTTACCAAAGTACACAACACCATGATCATTTGTGGAGAAACAACTAGCACCTCCGCTAGCAATGTTCTCTTTGATCTTAGCTATTCCCTTATCTCGCTTCTGGGCAGCGATAATTTGATCCGTAAGAGTAGGTTTCGCCACCAAGGTGGAAAGAAATCCTTCAGGAACAATGTGAAGGTTAAGCTTCCAAAATTCCTCATGGAGAAGCGGTTGACTTTGTTGTAACATTAGGTTGTTACAATAAGATTTACGACTTAGCGCATCAGCCATGACGTTGGCTTTCCCTGGGGTGTAAGTTATTCCTAAGTCGAAATCTGTGATCAACTCAACCCAACGTCTTTGCCTGAGATTCAAATCCGGTTGGGTGAAAATGTACTTCAGACTTTGGTGATCAGTGAATATTTCGCAACGATTACCGAGGAGGTAATGTCGCCAGGTCTTAAGTGCATAGACTACGGCTGCAAGCTCTAGATCATGAGTAGGATAATTCTCCTCATGTGGGTGCAATTGCCGCGAAGCGTAGGCAATTACGTGTCGATCTTGCATAAGAATGCAACCTAGTCCTTGTCGCGAGGCGTCGCAGTAGATAACAAAGTCCTTGGAGAAGTCTGGCGGTACCAGTACGGGAGCAGAAGTCAGGCGTCTCTTCAGTTCCTGAAAGCTGTGCTCACATTGTGGAGTCCATTCGAACTTCTTATCTTTCTTGAGGAGTTCGGTTAGAGGTTTAGCAACTTTGGAGAAGTTTTCGACAAAGCGACGACAATAGCTCGCTAAGCCTAGAAAACTCCGAACTTGCTTGACCGATTCAGGTGGAGTCCAATTAAGGACGGCTTGAACTCGCTCAGGGTTAACAGCAATGCCTTTACCAGATATTACATGACCCAGATAGGTCACTTCTGACAACCAAAATTCACATTTGGAAAACTTGGCATAAAGGCGATGCTCTCGAAGTTTCTTCAACACTAGCCTTAAATGTTCGGCATGTTCTTCCTCGTTCTTGGAGTAGATGAGTATATCATCGAGATAAACTACGACGAATTTATCCAAATACTCCATGAAGATTGAGTTCATTAACCGAGAAAAGGTGGCTGGAGCGTTGGTTAAACCGAAGGACATGACGGTGTACTCGTATTGGCCATAACGAGTAACAAAGGCCGTTTTAGGAATGTCCCCGTTTCTGATTTTGATTTGATGGTAGCCCAACCTCAAATCCATCTTGGAGAAGACTGAGGATCCAGCGAGCTGATCATACAGGTCGTTGATCCTGGGGAGCGGATATTTGTTCTTGATTGTGACCAAATTGACAGGTCGATAATCTACAACCATCCGGTCCGTACCATCCTTCTTCTTGACGAATAGGACGGGGCAAGCCCACGGAGATGAGCTAGGTCGGATGAAACCCTTTTTCAAGGACTCATCGAGTTGTTTCTTAAGCTCGGCTAGTTCTAGTGGTGCCATCTTATAGGGTCTTCTAGCAATCGGAACGGTTCCTGGAATGAGGTCTATTACGAACTCAACATCCCTGTCAGGTGGAACACCTGGCAATTCCTCTGGGAAGACATCCGGGAAGTCACGGACTACCGGAACGTCCTCAAGGTCTGGCAAAGGGCTGGCGTTAAGAGAATATAACTGTCGCTTGGCTATTCGGGTCAAGACATTGACTATCTTCCCCGAAGGATGGGTGAGTTGAACAGTCCTAGAGAAGCAATCAATTTGAGCATGATGAGCGGACATCCAGTCCATACCCAGAATGATATTAATATCTGAAGATTTAAGGGCTATCAAAGACGCGAGGAAAACAAGTCTGTCGACTTGGATTTCATTTCCATGGCTTACTCTAGAAGTTTGCCATTTGGATCCCGGAGTTTGAATTACCATAGAGGCTGGCATGTCACAGAATGCGATGTTATGCAAACGAGCATAGTTTTCAGATATAAAAGAATGAGAGGCTCCTGTGTCAAAGAGAACAGATGCCGGGTGGCAATTAACAAGGAGCGTACCGAGAACGACGTTGGGATCCTCTTGAGCTTCTTCGGCAGAAATACAATTGACATTGCCACGTGTAGCGGTGGCCGGCTTGGCGTGGAACACTTTCCCTGTCGGCTTGCCACGGCCAACAGCTTTAGCAGATTGGTTGGGGTTGGTCTGGGGACACTCACGCATATAGTGGCCAGATTCCCCACACTTGAAACAAGTTACAGAACTGGTACGTGGGGGAGCATTGTTGGTTGGACCCCCATAGGGCTTGGCTGGTGCAGACTGTTGAACAGGGCGAGGCGCCTGGAAAGATGGCCTCGGTGTGAACCTGGGTGGCAGGGCGGTGTTGGGCACCCACACGCGGCGCTTCTGAGGACCAGCACCGGATGAGGAACCCATGTCACGGCCATGCTTGCGTGTTGCGTCATAATCAGTCTGACCAGTTTCAGCACTGATGGCCTTGTTAACAAGTTTCTGAAAAGATGTGCACTCATGCAGACGGAGGTCGCGGCGAAGCTCAGGACTAAGTCCCTTACGGAACCTTGCTTGCTTCTTGGCATCGGTAGAAACTTCCTCAGTGGCATATCGTGCGAGGTTACCAAACTCCCTGCTGTAAGCATCCACAGAGAGTCGGCCTTGGGTGAAATTGCAAAATTCCTCACGTTTACGGTCCATGAGACCCTCCGGAATGTGATGTTCACGGAAAGCCTCGCTGAATTCAGCCCAAGTAGTGACATGGCCCGCTGGACGCATAGCTCCATAATTCTCCCACCATAGACTGGCGGGGCCTTCAAGATGATATGCAGCAAAGGTGACCTTGTCAGCCTCCGCTACCAGCGCGGAACGCAGTTTGTGAGAGATACTGCGAAGCCAATCATCAGCGTCGAGAGGCTCGACGGAGTGGTGGAACGTGGGTGGATGTAACTTGATGAAATCACCGAGTGACACCACGTTAGTCCTCTGATGGTGTGCCGTGTTCTGTTCAATACGCTCCAACAAACGGTTGGTCTCCCGCTTGTTTCTTTCGGCTTCCATCATAACCTCGGCTAGGGAAGGAGGATGAGGCAGATCTGCATTCCTGACTTCACTGCCTTCGGCCTGCTCTTGAGGAGCAGGGTTAGTGCGCGTGTTGACCATCCTAGGTAAACAAGACAATGATTTAGTCAGAATGATAAAATTCCGACATAGGATACAGAATGTAAGGAATAACTCGAAATGCAAGATGATCATCCGTATGACATGGTAGATACAGAAACTGCTTCTTTATTCCATCGTCATACACACCATACAGGGTTTAGTACAAGACCAAACAAAGTACTATTACGGTGAAAAGAGGATTACATCTCATCGGAGGCATCCCAAGCTCCTATACATTATTTTTCTACATCTCCGGAAAGGGTACAAACGAGGTCATATCCCACAAGTCACGCAGGACGATAGACGACACAGCTAACACGAACTAGTGATACTACCACTAACTCAGACCGATCCGTAGTAGTCCTCGTAGAAGTCACCTCCATAGCCTGGAAGCTCAACATGATCATCCGGAAACAGACGATCTCGCGGAGCTTGTGGACCATAGGGACTAGGATGAGGTCTTGGACCAACAGACGGTGGCCTGCAGGGACCGCGAGGTGGGGTGATGCCTCCTACATCACGCCAACCCATCACGTCTGGCAGAGCAGATCTCACAGGATAGAGATCGCGCATATCCGAATATCCAGCTTGCACCGCCGGTGCAAACCGAGTCAATGTGGCCCAGTGGTCAGCACGGGTATTGAAGAGCTCTAACCTCAAGGCCCGATTTTCACGGTCCTTATCCTCGAGCATCTCAGCAGTGGTGCGAGTCCGTGAATCCTCCTGAGTGGGGTCAGCATAGATAGCCTGAAGATACCCTTGTGCTCCCGGAAGTGATCCTGGCATATACCGGAAATCAGAGTCCCGAAATAGACCAGACCTGACTCGCATGATGGTCATCATAGAGTAGGCGGCGTCCTGCACAGCCATCTCAATAGTAACCCCGAGTCCATAGGAGCAGTGAAGGGGCTCGGTGGATCCAGGATAAGATGGAAATATCCTGACAGTGCAGAGATACTGGCTTTGATTAAAGTCCCGAAATTGCTCTTCGACCGTGTACTCAGGATACCAACGGTATCCAGCCTTAGTCATTACCCTGACCAACATGGCAGTATGGCCGGGTACATCTAGGCATCGAGTCAGGCGAACCACTTGATTGAGGTCGCGAGTGGCCATCTGAAAGCACAATCATAATGCAAAGGCATTAGAATTTCTAGCAAAATTTCGGCAGCATAACAGCTGTAAATGCTCAAGAAGGATTTTGAGACATTTGACAAAGGATTTCATACACACTCAACATCATCATATCAAGTTCTGAGTCCATCCTAGCAACATAATGTGGTAGTAGAACTGAACTAGGCTTGTATTCATCAAACCTATAAGGTACTACTGATTAGTAACACGTGAACCTGATAGAGAGAAAAGATCCTAATTCCTTAACCCCCGGTGGAAGAATAGACTGACTCAGATCAGAATGTCATAAGATAAAGAAGTAAAAAGAGCCTTACGTTCCAACCCACAAACAATTCCCCTACATATAACTAAAGAATTTCTAGACTCAACATCGACCAGTTTGGCTTGGAGAACCTACAGGCAGTCCGGCTCTGATGCCAACGCTGTCAGGACCCCGACTCGATGTCACATCGATCTAGCCTGTAACACCTCATATCACTTTGCGGCCTCACGCACGGTATCCCCACGGGTGTCGCCTTACCTTTGCCCGGGACCGTTTGCGCCTTTTGGCTCACGTATATGATAGTGTCGCTAGCATCCATATGATAAGGAGCCCGGGCTGACATGACTAGTCGTAAACCCAAAGTGGCACAGACTTACAGGGACAGGCATCCATGACCCAGCTTCGAACGTGTCGGTCAACAGCAAGTGGGTCCGGGCTGTAGCACTGGGCTAGCAGGACTCCGGTAAACCGGGCTGTAGCGGGCTAACAGGACTCCGGTACTCAATGCGTGACATTTCCCCGAAGGGACAGACACAGGAACGAAGAAGGACACATGCCGGCCAGCCTAAGTGTTCCAGAGCAGTAGCAAGCTACCATGGCTCAGCGGTAACACTAGGAGACATTTCCCGGTAAGAGAGGCTACTAAAGATAAACAACTAGATAGTCAGATCCCACACATACCAAGCATTTCAATCATACACACAATATGCTCGATATGTGCAAATACAACGAAGCATCACAACATGACTCTACGACACAAGTACTTTATTTAAGGCTCAGAGAGCCATACATAACATACACAAAGGTACGGGTCACACGACCCAGCATTCAAGTCATACAGTCATACAAACCAGCAGCGGAAGTAACTTGTCTGAGTACAGACAACTAATAAAATAAAAGAGGCTTGGAAAGCCTAGCTATACTACGTGGTCCTTCACAAGCTCAGGATCACCACCTGGGCCTTAGCCTACTCATTGATGTCAACGTCTACGTAGAACCCATCAGAAGGGGTTGCAGCGTCTTCTGTAAAAATGTAAATTATAGCAACATGAGTACAAAGGTACTCAGCAAGACTTACATCAGATCCTACATACATGCATATTATCAAGAAGGGTTGGTGGAGTTATTGCAGCAAGCCAGCTTTGACTCTTGGCTAGGCTAACCTACGAGACTCCAACTTGAAATGGTTTTGCGTACACGAGTCCACTACTCACCACTTCAATACACTACCGAGGATCCACCTCCGTTTTCCTACGGAAGAGCCATCCTCGGCACTCACACTTATCTTGAGGCTTTTAGTAGTTTCCATTTACTTGTCTATGAACTGTATAGGCAACCAAGTAGTCCTTTACCGCGGACGCGGCTATTCGAATAGATCATGTTAACCCTGCAGGGGTGTACTTCTTCATACATGTTTCCACCACTTAGCGTCTGCACACGACATGTGCTCGGCAGACTTCAAGCGAAAGCCGACGTGGGTGTAGACCACGACCTACCTAAACACCTAAGCCTCTAGTCCAGGTTTATCGCCTATCCAGGTTCCATCCGCAGGGAGTCCGGCCGAGGTTTCCCATACGGCCCCGAACGATGTGAACAGGGTTCCCGAGATACCTAACGGGTATTCGGTACACCGTGCCACGTACCTACCGCATCACAGCCCACCCCTACGGTCAGCGCTGTCCACGGCCTCCAGTAGGCTACAAACACCAGAAACTACTTGCAACTCCTGGACAGAGAACTAGGGTGAATAAGAAGTCGAGCGGGGTCATATTTCAGGGCCCAATGCATGGTAGTAGCTGTATCTTAAATCACACATACAGATCTCAGTGCTTAAGGTCGGCTTCAATGAAACAACCCACCATGTACTCCTACATGGCCTCTCATCGATACCTTTACCAAATCGTGTTCACCACACCACTCCCATTACCGACATAATCATTTCACTCTAGCCCATCACCCAGATGAACCAGACCTGACACGACTCTAAGCATAGCAGGCATAGCAAGGTAGGAACAACACATCCATAGGGCTCAATCAACTCCTACACATGCTAGTGGGTTTCATCTAGTTACTGTGGCAATGACAGGTCATGCAGAGGAAATGGGTTCAACTACCGTAGCACACAGCAGTTTGAAACGCGTTGTCTTAATGCAGTAAAAGAGAGCAGGAGCGAGAACATGGGTTGTATCGATATGATCAAATGGTTGGTTGCTTGCCTGATGGTTCGATGCACTGATACGGTTCTTCGTTAGGGTAATCACGGTACTCCTCGGAGGCAGAACCTGCCGCAAAGAACACCGATATACAACCATCACCAAACAATGTGCAACAGTATGATGCATGCATGAAACATAGCAATATGAGTGTGTTGGGCTAATGCAACTAAGACCAGAAGGGTTTGGACCAATTTGAATCAAAGATTCAAATTTCAAACTCAAACATGGCCCTTTAAAGTGTTTTTCCTTGTTCTGCATTAAACATCAGGTTAACTTGTTTAATCATGCATGAAAATAGTACAGATGGATAGATTGGATTTTTCTGATCATTTTTCATATATAATTTGTCTGATTTGGAGTTACAGAATAAAAGTTATGAATTTTTGAAGTTTAAATATATTCTGGAATTTCCTATATTAGATTAATTCCAGAAAATCAATTATTGCGTCAGCCTGACGTCAGTGTGACGTCAGCAGGTCAACGGAACACGTCCGGGTCAAACCTGACAGTGGGTCCCGCATGTCAGGGTGATTAAATTAATTAAAGTTTAATTAAAACTAAACCTGTTTAATTAACAGGGCTGGGCCCCACCTGTCATTGACTCAGGGGAGTCAACCAGGGCCCACCCGTGGTCAAACCCGGTCGGCTGCACTGGCGTTTAGCCGCCGGTGAGCCCGACGCGGCGGCGGAAGTGATTTTTGCCGTTCCGGCAACAAACGAGCCGCGGAGGGCACCGGAGCGGAGCTGAGGTCGAGCCGCAGCTCTTGGTGGAGTCCGTTGGGGTCGGGGTGGCCGGAGTTGGCGCCGGCGACGACTTTGGCGGCCACCGGAGTTCGGCCAAAGTCGAACTTGTCGCTAGGGGGATCGGTGAGGTGCGGGGAGTGCACGGTTGGGCCCAACGCAGCGTGGTGAGTGCGTTGGACACCGCGGGTTGGCCGGAGGATGGCCGGGGGCACGTCGGCGACGAGATCCGCGGTGGTGTGTGCGTGTGATCTTCGTGCGGTGGCTACACGGCTAGGGAATGAGAGAGAGAGGGTCGGAGGGGTAGCTAGGCTCACAGCGCTTCCGTAGAGGCCACCGGCGGGGTCGGGGACGAGCTGAGGCGGCGACGGCGTTGAAGGGGATCTCCGGCGACGGCGAGCTCGGGCGAGGTCGGTGCGGTGGTCTCGGGCCGCACGAGCACACGGGGCTCGGCTACCTCGATGAAGTGGACGGCGGCGGAGCTCCTGGACACGGTGGCACGGCGTGGGGTTGACGGAGGGCGTGGCTACGGCGAGGGGGTGGCGGCGATGGCGTCGGCCATGGCGTGGGAGAGCGAGGGGGAGGAGCTGGAGAGAGGAGGGGGTGTCTGGGGGGTTCAGAGGAGAGAGGGAGGGCGATTCACGGCGTTAGCCGGGCGAGGGAGGCGGCGAGGCGGCGAGCAGGTGCGTGGCACCCATGCGGTGCTCGCCGTCGAGCACCTGCCTGCCTGCCTGGCCGGCAAGCAGCTCGCTGGCGCGGTGCTGGGCTGGGCCGGCAGGTGGGCCGGGTGCTGGGCGCCAGGTAAGCTTTTCCCATTTTCTTTCTGTTTTCTGTTTTTTTAATACTTCTGCAACTTTGTTGAATTAAATAAAATACTTAGGCTACACCTAAAATCACCAAACTACTCCTGGTCCATAGTTGGATTATTTCCAACATGAAACATTTTAGTTTGGAGATATTTGAGCATTTAAATATTTTATATAATTTTAAATGCCCAAATTCAAATATTTATGATTTAATTCAAAAACCCGAGGATGGCCTAGGAAAATGTGCACCACTTTTGGCAGAGGTTCTGAACCAAGACAAAAATGATGGGCATTTTAGAAGGGCATTTCAGGTTCATTGAAAATTATTTTTAGTAAACCCTAATTGGTTTCAGAGGGGACTGGGGGTTCTGTCATCCCCATTTCAAGTTTCTGATGAAAGAGTAAACATGATGCAACACTCTAATGCATGGCTAACTAGGATGTGACACCCCTTCCGGGTCGTGGTGGCTCAGAACCGTGGCCGGCTCAATGTCTTTCCTAGCAGCGAGGCGATTTCGGAGACGGCGACTCGGATCAGAGCGGCGGGTCATGGCGCATACTCCTATTGGAGATCACATGCCATATCTCTTGGCCTTGCATTAGTAGTTTGACAAATCTCTGAAGTTTGGGACCTGGGAGCCTTTGCCTGTGGTATCTGCGAATATAAGCCGTTGTTTCAGGAGCTGGTCGTATATACAACATCCATCTTTTCTTTACGAATGGAGTACTTTGCTCTCCTCCTTTGGTCTTAGCAGTGTGTCTCTCTGCAGTTAGCAGCAGCCAGCGACTCGGCGCGAGGGTACGAGGCAAGGAGCAGATTCAACAGCTCGACTCGGTAAAGGTGAACGCAACACAAGCGAATTGCGCGGACAGAACATGTAGTGGTGCAAACCGGCAGAGGTACAGCAACAGCTGACTATGCAA
This sequence comes from Triticum aestivum, assembly GCF_018294505.1. Taxonomy (NCBI): domain Eukaryota; kingdom Viridiplantae; phylum Streptophyta; class Magnoliopsida; order Poales; family Poaceae; genus Triticum; species Triticum aestivum. Next base: position 224,345,605 of record NC_057801.1, on the reverse strand, counting down.
TGGACCGCCGGGAGGCATGGTAGTGGCAGGCAACTGGTTAGGCTCAGCGATAACCCGGTGAGGCTTAACAGCTCGGCAGTTTGAGGCCTGAGACGAGGCCGCGCTGGCGAAGCGGAACAACAAGGCAGGGCTACGACAGCGACTTACCTCCGCCACCACCGCTGCCTAGGGATAGCGCGAGGTTGAGACACGGCGGCAAGCTCGGCGTGCTCAAACTCGGGTGGCTTGGTGCGCTGTGGCTCGCTCGCGAGAAGCAACAAAGAAGGCTCGAGGCGCTCGGTGATTTGAAATAGCAGAGATAACCCGGCTCTGGGCAGAGATATGCACACCGGCCATGACTAGGGCGGCAACTCGCGGTGCGGCGGGTTTAGCAGAATCCGGTGGAAGCAGCGGCTCGGGGCCAGCAGTTCCAAGGTGGACCAAAGCGGCGGCTCACGTGCGGTGGCCCGACAGACACAAACTGGATGCAATGAAACGGGTTGAGTGTAGCTGTGGTTTGTAGGCGGAGACCACTCAACATGGTGCCGCTAAGCGCTAGATGCTCCCGCAGCGTCAAGGCGGCAATCTCGGACGACAGCGGCTTGCGGGCCATCCGACGGACCGGTGCCGGTGAGGCGGCTGACGGCTCACGAGTTTGCGGTAGAAGAGCGAAGTGTGGTGAGTCAGCAATGACGATCGTGAGGGCCGGGCGATTTAATCAGGGCGGCCCATGAGCCGGCTCCTTCGAGTCATGCTTGTGCTGATAAAACAACGAGGCAGGTGCGGCGGCGGTTTAAGGCTGAACGAGAAACGGGTCACGCAGGCCGAGCGGCTCGAAACTCGGCAATTTTGGAGGTCACAAAGCGGCTCTGTGCGGCGGCTCGACGGAGACGGATCAAATGGCGCTCGGCCTGCGATCCCGCGCGGTGGCGGAACTGGAATCCGGCTCGGACCGGTGAAGGTGGAGGCAAGCGGAGGTGCCCGCAGCAACTACAGTGGGTGGGTTGTGGCCTTCTCGATGGAGGGGCTCGGTCGATGCGAGACAGAGTCCAGGTGCGGGCGGCTCTCAACCAGGAGTAAATTAGACCAGAGTGGAGACGATCGACGGATTGGAAAACCGGAGGCGGAGCGAGTCACAGCAGCGAGCCGCGCCGGCGAAGGGAAATCACATCATCGCCGTATCCCCTTCCGGGTCGTGGTGGCTCAGAACAGTGGCCGGCTCAATGTCTTTCCTAGCAGCGAGGCGATTTCGGAGACGGCGACTCAGATCAGAGCGGCGGGTCATGGCGCATACTCCTATTGGAGATCACATGCCATATCTCTTGGCCTTGCAGTAGTAGTTTGACAAATCTCTGAAGTTTGGGACCTGGGAGCCTTTGCCTATGGTATCTGCGAATATAAGCCCTTGTTTCAGGAGCTGGCCGTATATACAACATCCATCTTTTCTTTACGAATGGAGTACTTTGCTCTCCTCCTTTGGTCTTAGCAGTGTGTCTCTCTGCAGTTAGCAGCAGCCAGCAACTCGGCGCGAGGGTACGAGGCAAGGAGCAGATTCAACAGCTCGACTCGGTAAAGGTGAACACAACACAAGCAAATTGCGCGGACAGAACGTGTAGTGGTGCAAACCGGCAGAGGTACAGCAACAGCTGACTATGCAATGGACCGCCGGGAGGCATGGTAGTGGCAGGCAACTGGTTAGGCTCAGCGATAACCCGGTGAGGCTTAACAGCTCGGCAGTTTGAGGCCTGAGACGAGGCCGCGCTGGCGAAGTGGAACAACAAGGCAGGGCTACGACAGCGACTTACCTCCGCCACCACCGCTGCCTAGGGATAGCGCGAGGTTGAGACACGGCGGCAAGCTCGGCGTGCTCAAACTCGGGTGGCTCGGCGCGCTGTGGCTCGCTCGCGAGAAGCAACAAAGAAGGCTCGAGGCGCTCGGTGATTTGAAATAGCAGAGATAACCCGGCTCCGGGCAGAGATATGCACACCGGCCATGACTAGGGCGGCAACTCGCGGTGCGGCGGGTTTAGCAGAATCCGGTGGAAGCGGCGGCTCGGGGCCAGCAGTTCCAAGGTGGACCAAAGCAGCGGCTCACGGGCGGTGGCCCGACAGACACAAACTGGATGCAATGAAACGGGTTGAGTGTAGCTGTGGTTTGTATGCGGAGACCACTCAACATGGTGCCGCTAAGCGCTAGATGCTCCCGCAGCGGCAAGGCGGCAATCTCGGACGACAGCGGCTTGCGGGCCATCCGACGGACCGGTGCCGGTGAGGCCGCTGACGGCTCACGAGTTTGCGGTAGAAGAGCGAAGTGTGGCGAGTCAGCAACGACGACCGTGAGGGCCGGGCGATTTAATCAGGGCGGCCCATGAGCCGGCTCCTTCGAGTCATGCTTGTGCTGATAAAACAACGAGGCAGGTGCGGCGGCGGTTTAAGGCTGAACGAGAAACGGGTCACGCAGGGCGAGCGGCTCGAAACTCGGCAATTTTGGAGGTCACAAAGCGGCTCTGTGCGGCGGCTCGACGGAGATGGATCAAACGGCGCTCGGCCTGCAATCCCGCGCGGTGGCGAAACTGGAATCCGGCTCGGACCGGTGAAGGTGGAGGCAAGCGGAGGTGCCCGCAGCAACTAGAATGGGTGGGTTGTGGCCTTCACGACGGAGGGGCTCGGTCGATGCGAGACAGAGTCCAGGTGCAGGCGGCTCTCAACCAGGAGTAAATCAGACCAGAGTGGAGACGACCGACGGATTGGAAAACCGGAGGCGGAGCGAGTCACAGCAGCGAGGCGCGCCGGCGAAGGGAAATCACATCGTCGCCGTATCCCCTTCCGGGTCGTGGTGGCTCAGAACCGTGGCCGGCTCAATGTCTTTCCTAGCAGCGAGGCGATTTCGGAGACGGCGACTCGGATCAGAGCAGCGGGTCATGGCGATGACAGGGAATCCGGGTCGTGGCTCTAGTTGCTTTTACCAAGCGACACCCGTGTCTCCCTCCGGGTTGTGGCCCTTCTGCCTTTTTTCCTTTGACCCTGATTTGCTAACAGTGCATGATGACCAAGCCAGGGTCAAGCCCTCGGTTCCTTATACTTCAAATCGGATTCGCTGCAGATCGGTTCAAATAAATACGCACGGGTTGCATCCATGGCAACTCAACATAATTTCCTTGATCTCAACAGATGAGATTAGAGTTGATGCAAGCCCTTCCGTATGCTGACCCGGCAGATTGTAAGCTTCATCCAAAACTGACTTTTCTTCATCCGGAAATTTATGAGCTTCTTGAAACCCTAATTAAAATCCCTCCAAGAAATCAATACCACCGTGCGGAGGCCCCATGGTGGGCACCAACTGTCGTGGAACTGTCACGACAGATGTCCTAGTGTGAGGACTTAGTCGTGAGGCCAACACATCTATGTGGTAATTTGAGAGGGGTTGAGCGGAATCGAGAGACGCAACACAAGACAAGGGTTTAGATAGCTTCGGGCCCCGGGAAATATCATCCGGTAACAACCCTACATGCTGTTTGTGGCTAGGTCTTATTATCATCACGAGGGAGTCGCCGTAAACAGGATCTCCTAGTTATGTCTAGCCCTAAGGTTATTTCTCTCCCCCTCTTGGGGTGCCCTTTCCCTATATAAGTTGAAGGGGTGGGTTACATGTAGAGTCCAACTCGGATTAAGACCTAAACTATTCTGACTTCTCTTATGGGCTTCTTAACGTCTTGGGCTTCATAACGTCTCGGGCTTATTAACCATAGGCGACTCTGTTTGCTGGGTTATGACTGTCTGCCGGGTTATGACTGTCTGCCGGGTTATGATTGTGTGCCCGGTTATGATTGTCTGCCGGTTTATGACTTCCTGCCGGTTTACCACGTCCCAGCCGGGTTATAACTCTGGCGGGGTCATACCGCGGGGTATATCCCCGACAGTCACCAAATCACATAACTCATATAATACTATATCGTCAACGAACGTTAAGCGTGCGGACCCTAGGGGTTCAAGAACTATGTAGACATGACTATCTCTCTAGTTAATAACCAATAGCGGAACCTGGATGCTCATATTGTCTCCTACATATTCTATGAAGATATTTATCGGTCAAACCATTATGACAACATACGCAATTCCCTTTGTTTGTCGGTATGTTACTTGCCTGAGATTCGATTGTAGGTATCTCTATACGTAGTTCAATCTCGTTACCAGCAAGTTTCTTTACTCGTTCCATAATACATCATCTTAACTAACTCATTAGTCATTTGCTTGCAAGGCTTCTTATGATGTGTATGACCGAGAGGGCCCAAAGATACCTCTCCGATACTCGGAGTGACAAATCCCAATCTCGATCCATGCCAACTCAACAAACACCTTCAGAGATACTTGTAGAGCATCTTTATGATCACCCAGTTATGTTGTGACGTTTGATAGCACACAAAGTATTCCTTCGGTATCCGGGAGTTGCATGATTTCATGGTCTAAGGAACATGTATTTGACATACAAGAAATTAGTAGCAATAAACTGTATGATCAAATGCTAAACTAACAGATGGGTCTTGTCCATCACATCATTCTCCTAATGATGTGATCCAGTTATCAATTGACAACTCATGTCCATGGTTAGGAAACCTTAACCATCTTTGATCAACGAGCTAGTCTAGTAGAGGCTTACTAGGGACACAATATTTGTTTATGTATTCACACATGTATTCAAGTTTCCGGTAAATACAATTCTAGCATGAATAATAAAACTTTATCATGAATAAGTAAATATAAAACAATAACAACTTTATTATTGTCTCTAGGGCATATTTCCATCAGTATCCCACTTGCACTAGAGTGAATAATCTAGATTACATTGTAATGAATCTAACACCCAGCGAGTCTTGGTGCTGATCATGTTTTGCCCACGGAAGAGGCTTAGTCAACGGGTCTGCCACATTCAGATTCGTATGTACTTTGCAAATTTCTATGTCTCCATACTTGACCTTTTCACGAATGGAGTTGAAGCCTCTCTTGATGTGTTTTGTTCTGTTGTGAAACCTGGATTCCTTCGCCAAGGCAATTGCTCCAGTGTTGTAACAAAAGATTGCCATTGGACCCGATGCACTAGTTATTACACCTATATTGGATATGAACTCCTTCATCCAGACTCCTTCATGTGCTGCTTCTGAAGCAGCCATGTACTCCGCTTCACATGTAGATCCCGCCACGACGCTCTGCTTGGAACCGCACCAACTAACAACTCCACCATTCAATATAAATACATATCCGGTATGTGACTTAGAGTCATCTGGACCTGTGTTGAATCTAGCATCAATGTAACCGTTTACGACGAGCTCTTCGTCACCTCCATAAACGAGAAACACATCCTTTGTCCTTTTCAGGTACTTCAGGATGTTCTTAACCACTTTCCAGTGATCCACTTCTGGATTACTTTGGTACCTTCCTGCCAAACTTATGGCAAGGCACACATCAGGTCTGGTAGACAATATAGCATACATGATAGAACCTATGGCTAAGGCATAGGGAATGACTTTCATTTTCTCTCTATCTTCTGCAGTGGTCGGGCATTGAGTCCGACTCAACTTCACACCTGGTAACACAAGCAAGAACCCTTTCTTTGACTAATCCATTTTGATCTTCTTCAAAACTTTGTCAAGGTATGTGCTTTGTGAAACTCCTATTAAGCGTCTTGATCTATCTCTATAGATCTTGATGCCCAATATATAAGCAGCTTCACCGAGGTCTTTCATTGAAAATTTCTTACTCAAGTATCCTTTTATGCTATCTAGAAATTCTACATCATTTCCAATTAACAATATGTCATCCACATAATATCAGAAATGCTCCAGAGCTCCCACTCTCTTTCTTGTAAATATAGGCTTCACCATAAGTTTGTACAAAACCATATGCTTTGATCACCTCATCAAAGAGTATATTCCAACTCCGAGATGCTTGCACCAGTCCATAGATGGATTGCTGGAGCTTGCACACTTTGTTAGCACCTTTAGGATCGACAAAACCTTCTGGTTGCATCATATACAACTCTTCTTTCAGAAATCCATTAAGGAATGCAGCTTTGGCATCCATTTGCCAGATTTCATAATCATAAAATGCGTCAATTACTAACATGATTCGGACGGACTTAAGCATCGCTATGGGTGAGAAAGTCTCATCATAGGCAACTCCTTGAACTTGTCGAAAACCTTTTGCGGCAAGTCGAGCTTTGTAGACAGTAACACACCATCAACGCCAGTCTTCTTCTTGAAGATCCTTTTATTCTCTATGGCTTGCCGATCACCGAGCAAGTCTACCAAAGTCCACACTTTGTTCTCATACATGGATCCTATCTCAGATTTCATGGCCTCAAGCCATTTTCAGAATCTGTGTCGTGGGAAACCACGGCTACCTATGGGACCAAGGCCCCCTTGCTAGTTTGGCAGGGGGTGTCATGTTGCACAGAGAGCAGAAGAGCATGGGGCAGCATGGCAGAAATCACACAAGCAAATTTACCCAGGTTTGGGCCGCCGCGAGGCGTAAAACCCTACTCCTGCTTTGGTGGATTGATGGTGGAAGAATGGTGGTGGAGCATAGTACACTTGCCCGGCAGGGTTGCCTTAGGGCAACAGTGGCTACGCGCGTATGAATGCACGGGTATCCAACCTCCTATCCTCTGCTACGGTTGCCACGGACCTCCTTTTATAGGTTAAGGGGTCAACACAATGGCAAAGTAGTCATTATGCACTGATAAGATAGCAAACAGTGCTATCATACCTAACCCTGCCGACTGACAGGGTGCATTAAATGTGCCGCTTAATGTCACATCGTCGCTTGCCCGGCAAGGCATGCCATTTAACGTCACGTAGTCGCTAGCCCAACAAGCCTTGTCGGGCTGTTTTGCCAGCTTCACACCTGCTCGCTTGACACGTTGCAGGATGGGTGTCGTTCGTAGGCATTTCCCGTAGAAAGAGGCTGCCATGTGGCGAGTGGCTGCCACTTAGTCACTTTGCGGCTTGATACCGCATTAATTGACGATGTGGGTCGCGGTGGAGTAGTTGGGTGTGGTGGTTTTGCCTCCGCGAGTCCCAGCAGGCCCTGCCGGGACGTCTTGGATGTTTTCTTCCGGGGGCGACCCCCCCTCGCCGAGCTCGCCTGCCCGGCAAGGGAGGCTTTTCTCCTAGTGGTATATTGCTTCTCTGGCTTGATCTTGGTCCTCTTGATCTGCATGCTGGTCCTTCAAAGATCTTGGTCTCTTGTACTCTGTCATGGCCTTGTGCCGTAATCTCGTTCCCTGCCTGTGCACAGTCTGGGCTACAGACCCAGGGTTTGTTGCACCGACAGAAGCCCCCGGGCCTGCCCCGAACGTGCTGTTGAGCATCGTCAGGGTAGGCCCTAATAAGTGCACAGGTAGGGGCATGGAATAGGCTTGTCTCTTGAGGTCTTATCCGCTTCTTTAATCTTGAGTCTTGGCCAAGTTCCGGTTTCTCCGTGCCCCGTGTGCGAAGTTACGGAAAAACTCAGATCGTGGTCCGTCTGATGCCCACGCCCCACGATCATGTAGCAGAATCTTCCATCCCACTCTCCCCTTGCTTCATGCGCATCCGCCTCATGTACTCATGCATTAGGAGGGGTAGGTGGTGGATGCAGAGAGCGCGGGGATGAGTGTCATGGCAGGAAATAAGGCTCCACTAGTTGGAGCAAAGGGTCGATCCTGACTCCCTGAGCCACTGGGGGGAGCAGGAGGCCGGATTGGAGGAGCGGGGCGGCCGCTCCTTGTATGAGAGGCTAGCCCCTGCCTCATTCTTTTTATAAGGGGGGGGGCAGGGGTGGTGCATTTTCACACACCCGCACCCCTTCTTCCTCCTCCACAATCTTCCTTCACTCACCATGGTGACAGGATGAGGGCATGGTGGTATTCTAGCGGCGGCGATGAGGGATTCTACTCGACAGCGTATTCCCCCTCCTCCGGATCCCGCGGCAGTGGAGCCCGCCGTGAGAGGAGGATGGATGGGGCGAGGCCGAGGTCACCGTGGTACCCGAGGAAGAGGAGGACGGGGTGGCGCCTTGGCCGCGCCTCCACCGGCGGCTCTTCTTCTAATGGAAGGCCACGCCGGGGATCGCCTCAAGAGTTCATCATCAGGCTGTTCAAACCTCCATGCGGTCATCTTCGTCTCCCTACTCCATTCGCACAGGAAATGGAGCTTGAACAGCCACGCACTCTGAGGTTGCATATGAGGGGCTGCGGAAATGGCGGTATGTGGGTGGATGTTGACTTCCCAGCCTTCATGTTATGTACCTCCGCCGTGGTTGGAAGAACTTTGCTCGTGCCCACAGCTTCTCGCAGGGCACGTTCTCTAGTTTAAATTAATGGAGAGCAGCCTGCTCTTTGTCAAGATCTTCGGGTGCTCAGGATCTCGCTTAGGGTGCTGCGCGGAGAGCTCAACCAACGACGAAAGCTCCTCCTCGAGCGAAAGCGACGAGGAGGACAGTGATGGCGATGGCGACAGCAAAGACCGGGAGGGCGACGACTCTGACTCCGGCTGAGCGTCGCCCGCACCATCTTCATTTGGCGGCAGCACCATCATCTGCACCTTCATCTCCTTCCCGGCAATGTGATTTGCCGGGGAGTTGGATGCAGAGGTGGGGATGGTGCTTCCTGGCTTCCTCCAGCAGCCTTCCAGCTGGACCCCGATAGGCTTCCTCTCGGGCTGCAGCTCCATTAGCCTTGCCGCATCCTGCTGGCCTTGGTGGTGGCGGTCGACGGGTCACCTCCGCCATGCTATCCATCGACGCGTTCGCTGACGTCCTCCTGCCCCCGCTAGGCTACCTCTCCTGGAGCCCGATGGGGGTAGGCTGGGCTCCTGTCCAGGTGCTCCTTTTGCCTTCTTCGCCTTCTGCTGCCGTGCCTAGGAGGAGAGGGACAAGAAAGGGCATTATGGGGCACTTATCTTTATTCAATCTTAAACTTGTCGGCACTTGCCAATTTTCAGTTCAAATAATGTAATCTCTCGAGTCCATGTTTGTGTTCTGTAAGGATTGTACTTGTATTATCAGTGTATTAATGAAAAAGATGAACCTTGCCGGGAACTCGTGCATGTATATGTCCATGCAGAGGTGGGATGCTTCTTTAGTTTAAATAAACAAGTCTTCCTTGGCAGGCTATCCTGCCGGTACCCTTTTGATTTTGTTTGCTGGACAACTGAGCCTACCGGGCAAAAAGTAAAGGGACCAACCCCCCACCAAGCTCTTTTCACCAAAGGCCACTGCGACCATCCTGGCTGAAGCAACATTCGAGTCAAGGATGGGAGCACCTAAGTTTCATAGAGCGGCTAGGTTTTCTCATGCACAAGTTCCAGCTTACAGAACACTTATGGGCAAGAGGTAGAACTTATTTGTTTGGATTGCCGAAGATTGCATTGCTGGTCCATCTCCCCAACTCCTTGTAGAGGCCAAGTTCACAACAGGAACCTGCAGCTTCATGCAGATGGGAATGATGCAAGATGCGATCCTATCTATATGCATATGCAAAGGCTTATGAAATGCTTATACAATGCTCTTGGAATGCTCATGCCTGCAACTTGGTTGGGGCCCCCCAGTGCTTCTTTTATTTCTCTGTTGCTCAGGGTCATCGCCTAGCTTTGTACAAGGGATTACATGCAACTGAGGCAAGGCTTGTACAAAAGGGTGGTTGCCGGGCAGGGCCCGACAGCCATGCCTTACGGGTAGAACTTGCGGAGATGCTCAATATTCCATGTGTTTTGCAATTGAATGCCATCCCCGGTCTCTAGACGGACTGCGCCAGGTCTGGTGACTCGTACTACCCGGTAAGGACCTTCCCACTTTGGTGTCAACTTGTTTGTACCCTTGGCGGACTGAACGCGCCTAAGGACAAGGTCGCCTTCCTCAAAACACCAGGAATGAACCTTGCGGCTATGATAGCGACGCAGGCCTTGCCGATAGCATGCAGCACGCGCAGCAGCCCGGAGATGGTTCTCCTCGAGTAGCACAGCGTCCTCATGCAGGTGTTGATCTTGCGCTACTTCATCGTATGCAAGCACTCGAGGCGACCCGTAAATGAGTTCCATGGGGATAACTGCTTCTGCCCCATAGACTAGGGAGAAGGGAGTGTGCCCGGTAGCTCGAGTTGGTGTCATTCTGAGGGACCAAAGAACTACCGGCAGCTCATCGATCCACCGCCCGCCTTGCTTAGCGTATCAAAGGTTCTTGTCTTGAGTCCTCACGACACTTCAGCGTTCGCCCTCTCAGCTTGCCCATTGCTTCTGAGATGTGTGATAGAGGCAAATGAGATCTTGCTTCTGAGGGTATGAACATATTGCATGAAGGCGCGTCTCGTGAACTGGGTGCTGTTGTCGGTAATGATCCTTGCTGGGACTCCAAAACGACACACCAATTCTTTCAAGAACTTGATAGCTGACTCAGCACTCACCTTTCTCACGGCAGCTACTTCCGGCCACTTTGTATACTTTTTGATAGCAACGAACAAGAATTCAAAGCCCCCGACTGCTCAGGGGAAAGGGCCGAGGATATCGAGCCCCCAGACCAAAAACGGCCATGATAAAGGGACTATCTCAAGAGCTTGGGTAGGCAGGTGGATGTTCTTGGAATGGAACTGGCAGGTTTCACATTTGCTGACTAGCTCAACCACATCTTGGAGGGCCGTGGGCCAATAGAATCCTTGCTAGAATGCTTTCCCAACCAATGCCCTTGATCCAATGTGGGAGCCGCACATGCCTTTGTGTATCTGAGCCAACAGTTCCTTTCCTTCTTCCCGGCAGATGCGCTTCAGTTTCACATCACTGGGCCTCCTTCTGTACAGAGTTTGATCAACAAATTGACACATATTGGCCCTCAGGGTTACTCTTTCAGCTTCATCTTGGTCATTGGGAAGTTCTCCAGTTTGGAGAAAGTGGACTATGTGCCTTGCCAAAGTTGGAGCCTGAGGCTCGGCAACGAGGACTAGAGGCACCTTGTCAACTACGGGGCACATTCCTCGTTCGCGGGGTCCAAGGGCCCGACTGGAGGGTGCGGTCCGGCAAGTGGTGATGAGTTGTTTCCGGCAGGGTCCCTGCTAGAGCAGAAGGCTCTATCGGGAGAGCTTACCGGAGTCCAGCTTTCTCCTTTTCTGGTCCATCGTTGCTGGGGATACGGAGGGCTGGGTAAGGTGGAGAACAAAAGTCCCTGGTTCCACAGGAAGCTTCTGCGCAGCACACTTTGACACATGATCAGCTATGCTATTTTCCGCATGAGGTACGTGCTCTGTTTGCAATCCGTCAAAGCGCTCCTCCAATCTCCTCACTTCCTCAACTTATGCCTCCATCAATGGACTCTAGTAATCCTTGTTGACTTGTCTCACCACTAGTTGTGAATCTCCTCGAATGATCAGCTTCTTAATTCCTAGTTTTGTGGCAATCCTGAGCCCGACAAGGAGCCCTTCATACTCTGCTGTATTGTTGGTCGCCTCTTCCTGGGAAAATGCATCTGGACGATATACTTCAAGTGCTTCCCAGTGGGGGCAACAAGAAGCACGCCAGCCCCTGCACCTTGTAGGGAAAAGGCACCATCGAAATACATAATCCATTCTTGGGGCGCCACCTTGCCAGGGATAACTGTTTCCCGCATTTCCTCATCAGGGGTTGGCGTCCATTCTGCAATAAACTCTGCCAATGCCCTGCTTTGCATCATTGATGTGCTCTCAAACTTCAGGCCAAAACTGGATAACTCCGAAGCCCACTCCACTATTCTGCCGGTAGCCTCAGGGTTTCAGAGTATCCTTTGCAATGGGAAGCGAGTGACAACTGTGATCTCATGGGCCTGGAAGTAGTGGCGCAGTTTTTTTGAGGCCGTGATGAGACCAAAGATCAACTTCTGCGCACCAGAGTACCTCGATCTAGCCCCTTGTAGTAAGGAGCTGACGAAGTACACTAGGCGCTGCACCACTTCCTTCCTTGCCGTGTCTGTGGGGTTGCTCTCGCTGCCGTGCTCGTTCCTGTCCTGCTCCTTATCTGGCTCTGCTGGTCCTTGCTCACTTTCTGCTTCGTCTACTTCCCGCTGCGCCACCAGGGCTGCACTAACCACTTGACTGGTTGCCGCCAAGTATAGCAACAATGGCTCTTGTGGTTTGGGAGCAACCAAGGTGGGCACAAAGGACAGGTAGGCCTTCAACTCTTGCAAAGCCGCATCTGCTTCTAGGGTCCACTTCATGGGTCCTGCCTTCTTCAGGATTTTAAAGAACGACAGGGCACGCTCGGCAGACTTGGAAATGAATCTACTTAGCATGGCAATGAACCCTGTCAGATGCCTTACATCCTTGACTATCCTTGCCGCTTGGATCTGCTTGATAGCTTTAGTCTTGTCAGGGTTGGCTTCGATCCCCTGATGGGACACAAAGAACCCTAGTAACTTGCTGGAGGGAATGCCAAACACACACTTCTCCGGGTTGAGCTTCAAGTTGATCTTGCGCAAATTAGCAAACGTCTCCACCAAATCCTAGATAAGGGTTACTCTGTCCTTGGTCTTGACCACAATATCATCCATATAAGCTTCAATGTTTCTGTGCAGCTGTGGCTCGAAACCAACCTGGACCGCCCTTGCAAAAGTAGACCCGGCATTCTTTAATCCGAATGGCATGTAGATAAAACAGTACGTACCATATGGGGTGATGAATGAGGTCTTCTCTTTGTCTTCCTTGGACATGAAGATTTGGTGATACCCAGAGTATGCATCTAGAAAGGAAAGAAAATCGCAGCCTGAAGTGGAATCCACAATCTAATCGTTGCGCGGCAAGGGAAATGGCTCCCTCGGACAAGCCTTGTTGAGATCTATGAAATCTATGCAAAGCCTCCATTTCCTGTTAGCCTTCCGAACAACCACTGGATTTGCTAACCATGTTGGATGTAGCACTCCTCTGACCAAACCAGCTTCTTCAAGCTTCTTGATCTCCTCTACAATAAATTGCTGCCTCTCCAAGGCCTGCTTCCAGACTTTCTGCTTGATAGGTTGGGCGTGTGGGCAGACAACAAGGTGGTGCTCGATTACCTCCCTGGGAACACCGGGGATATCAGATGGTTGCCAGGAAAACACATCGATACTCTCCCGCAGGAAGGCAACAAGCGCACTTTCCTCTTTGTCATTGAGAGTGGCGATAATAGTGAAAGTACCGTCAATGCCAGCCAGCCCTGCCGGGATCTTCTTCACTTGTGGTGCAGTAACCTTGGATCTTTTGCTGTTGGAACTCTCTGGCAAGTCATCAACAGGAGCAGCATACTCCGAAGAGGTATGCTTCCCGGATTCCTTGCTGGCGTCCTTGCTATCCTTCTTCTTTCCTCTATTCTCCTTCGCGGGAACTATTGCTGTTGCTGTCTCTACCGCGACTGCGTCCCGGTACATCTTGTCAACACAAATGATTGCGTCCTGCTCATCTGATGGGATGGAAATGACTCCTACTGTCCCAGGCATCTTCAAGGTGTTGTAGGCATAGTGGGATGCCGCCAACAATTTAGCCAGGGCTGGGCGTCCAAGGATCCCATTGTACGGCAAGGGGAGGTCGACCACGTCAAACACAATCTTCTCAGTTCGGTAGTTCAGCTCTCCCCCAAACATCACATGCAACATGATCTTTCCCTTAGGATGACTCCTGCCAAGATTAACTCCTTGAAACGTGCTGGTGACCTTTAACTCTTCCTCTACTATCTGAAGTTTGCCGATGACCTTCAGGGAAATCAGATTCAACCCGGCCCCGCCGTCCACCAACATCTTTTTGACCTTGAGGTTGCGAATTGTTAGAGACCAACAATGGCAAACACCCTACCACAGTGGTACGGTCAGGATGTCCCTCTTCGTCAAACATGATGGGTGTGCGTGACCATTTGAATTGTTTCCGGGACTCTGGTGCTGGTTCCACAGCACTGACCTCACGCGCCCACCATTTGAGTTGGCGGTATGAGGTGTGCAGGGATGCACCCCCGTCAATGCATAGGGCGCATGTGGCCTTCTGGAACTCCTGCTCACTGGTTTCCTCTTCATCCTCTCTGAGGGAGTCCTGGACTAGGGGGTGTCCGGATAGCCGAACTATCATCATTGGCCGGACTCCAAGACTATGAAGATACAAGATTGAAGACTTCGTCCCGTGTCCGGATGGGACTTTCCTTGGCGTGGAGGGCAAGCTTGGCGATACGGATATGTAGATCTCCTACCATTGTAACCGACTCTGTGTAACCCTAGCCCTCTCCGGTGTCTATATAAACTGGAGGGTTTTAGTCCGTAGGACGAACAACAATCATACCATAGGCTAGCTTCTAGGGTTTAGCCTCCTTGATCTCGTGGTAGATCTACTCTTGTACTACCCATATCATCAATATTAATCAAGCAGGAGTAGGGTTTTACCTCCACCGAGAGGGCCCGAACCTGGGTAAAAACATCGTGTCCCTTGTCTCCTATTACCATCCGCCTAGACGCATAGTTCGGGACCCCCTACCCGAGATCCGCCGGTTTTGACACCGACATTGGTGCTTTCATTGAGAGTTCCTCTATGTCGTCATCTATAGGCCCGATGGCTCCTTCGATCATCAACAACAACACGGTCCAGGGTGAGACTTTTCTCCCCGGAGAGATCTTCGTATTCGGCGGCTTCGCACTACGGGCGAATTCACTTGGCCATCTGGAGCAGATCGAAAGCTACACCCCTGGCCATCAGGTCAGATTTGGAAGTTTGAACTATACGACCGACATCCGCGAAGACTTGATCTTCGACGGATTCGAGCCACAGCCGAGCACGCCGCACTGTCACGATGGGCATAATTTAGCTCTGCTGCCGAACAGTGCCCTGGAGGCCGCACAAGAGTCCGCTCCGATACTTAGCTCGGAACCGACTGCGCCGATCAAGGATGGGTGGCTGGACGCCGCCTCGGGGGCTGCTACCTCTACGGCAATGGAGCCGAATACCGACCCTGTCCCTTGTGAAGCTTGTGACTCCAAGGTGCCGGACTCCTCTCTGGACCCCGAACCTTCCGCGCCCCTGCCAATCAAATCCGTTTGGGCGCCGATCATGGAGTTCACCGCTGCGGACATCTTTCAGCACTCGCCTTTTGGCGACATCCTGAATTCGCTAAAGTGTCTCTCTTTATCAGGAGAGCCCTGGCCGGATTATGGTCAGAATGGCTGGGATGCGGACGACGAAGAAATTCAAAACCCACCCACCACCCACTTCATAGCCACTGTCGATGAATTAACCGACATGCTAGATTTCGACTCCGAAGACATTGACGGTATGGACGACGATGCCGGAGACGACCAAGAACCAGCGCCCACAGGGCACTGGAAAGCCACCTCGTCATACGACATATACATGGTGGACATCCCTAAGGATGGGAATGGCGATGGAATAGCGGAAGATGACCCCTCCAAAAAACAGCCTAAGCGCCGGCGTCAGCGGCGCCGCTCCAAATCCCGCCACAACAAGAAGGAAGATTCCGGCACCAGAGATAATAACACCCCGGATAGTGCCGACGACAACCCCCTCCAGCAAGATTCAGCATAGGAGGACGGAGAAGCCAACCCTCGTGAGAGAGCGGCAGACGAGGAGGTAGAGGACGATAAATACATGCCTCCCTTCGGAGACGAGGCAAGCCTCGACGACGACGAATTTTTCATGCTTGAGGATCCCGTCGAACAAGAGCGTTTCAAACGCAGGCTTATGGCCACGGCAAGCAGCCTCAAGAAAAAGCAGCAACAACTTAGAGCTGACCAAGACTTGCTAGCCGGCAGATGGACTGAAGTCCTTGCGGCCGAAGAGTATGAACTCGAACGCCCCTCCAAAAGCTACCCCAAATGCAAGCTGCTGCCCCGATTAGAGGAGGAAGCACATAAACCTACATCACCAGCGCACAATACGGCCGACCGGCCACCTCATGGACGCGGCAGAGAGGCCTTTAGGCCCTCCACTAAAGCCGTACCCCGGCATCGCTCGAAAAGTACAAAGCCACGGGGGAACGTGCCTTACTTGCAAGACATATTGGAGGATAAGGCGAGGCAAACAAGATCGATCTGCGGATCGCGTGGCGCCCTACGATATGCAACGACAACCGTCACGCCGGATACAGCAATCCCGGCCGGACCGAACACAGTAGACAAAGCTCGTTTGAGCTGCGTCGAGATATAGCCCAATACAGAGGCGCCACACACCCACTATGCTTCACAGATGAAGTAATGGATCATCAAATCCCTGAAGGGTTCAAACCCGTGAACATTGAATCCTACGATGGCACAACAGATCCTGCGGTTTGGATCGAGGACTATCTCCTTCATATCCACATGGCCCGCGGTGATGATCTTCACGCCATGAAATACCTCCCACTCAAGCTTAAAGGACCAGCTCGGCATTGGCTCAACAGCCTGCCAGCAGAATCAATTGGGTGTTGGGAGGACCTGGAAGCCGCATTCCTCGATAACTTCCAGGGCATATATGTGCGACCACCAGACGTCGATGACCTAAGCCACATAATTCAGCAGCCAGACGAATCGGCCAGACAATTCTGGACACGGTTCTTAACAAAGAAAAATCAAATCGTCGACTGGCCGGATGCAGAGGCCCTTGCAGCCTTCAAACATAACATCCGTGACGAATGGCTTGCCCGGCACCTAGGACAGGAAAAGCCGAAATCAATGGCATCCCTCACATCACTCATGACCTGCTTCTATGCGGGAGAAGACAGCTGGCTAGCCCGCAATAACAACCTAACCAAAAACTCTGGTAGTTTAGATACCAAAGACAGCAATGGCAGGCCGCATCGCAATAAGCACAAGCATCGCATTAACGGCAATAATACTGAAGATACGGCAGTCAACGCCGGATTCAGAGGCTCTAAACCCGGTCAGCGGAAAAAGCCATTCAAAAGAACTACTCCGGGACCGTCCAATTTGGACCTGATACTCGATCGCTCGTGCCAGATACGCGGCACCCCCGAAAATCCAGCCAATCACACCAACAGAGATTGTTGGGTGTTCAAGCAGGCATGCAAGTTAATCGCCGAAGGCAACGACAAGGGGCTGCAAAGCGATGACGAGGAGGAGACACGGCCGCCGAACAATAGAGGATAGAAGCGATTCCCCCCACAAGTGCGGACGGTGAACATGATATACGCAACCCACATACCCAAAAGGGAGCGGAAGCGTGCGCTCAGGGATGTATATGCGATGGAGCCAGTCGCCCCAAAGTTCAATCCATGGTCCTCCTGCCCGATCACTTTTGATTGAAGGGACCACCCCACCAGTATCTGCCATGGAGGATTCGCCGCATTGGTTTTAGACCCAATCGTCGATGGATTTCACCTCACTAGAGTCCTGATGGACGGCGGCAACAGCTTGAACATGCTTTATCAGGATACAGTGTGCAAGATGGGCATAGATCCCTCAAGGATCAAACCCACAAAGACGACCTTCAAAGGCGTCATACCAGGTGTAGAGGCCAATTGTACAGGCTCAGTTACACTTGAAGTGGTCTTCGGATCCCCGAATAACTTCCGAAGCGAGGAGTTAATCTTCGACATAGTCCCGTTACGCAGCGGCTATCATGCACTGCTCGGACGAACCACATTTGCAAAATTCAATGCAGTGCCGCACTACGCATACCTCAAGCTCAAGATGCCAGGCCCTCGAGGAGTCATCACAGTCAACGGAAACATCGAACGTTCTCTCCGAATGGAGGAGCACACAGCGGCTCTCGCGGCGGAAGTACAGAGTAGCCTCTTAAGGCAATTCTCGAGTCCGGCTGTTAAGCGACCGGACACCATCAAGCGCGCCTGGAGTAACCTAAAACAAGACCACCTGGCATGTTCGGAGCACGCGTAGCAATGCGGCCCCAACCCCAGACCTCGCGAAATCGCGAGACCAGTACCACACGTACATCACTACGCTCTGGAGGTACCATGGGCATAAGGGGAGGGGCACGACCACGGCATGCCCAGAGTGCGGATCAACCACACCAGGGGCTCCCAAATTTGTCATTCTTTTTTTTCTTATTCTCAGGACTCCGTTTTCCAGAAGCCCTGTCCGGCAGTAGATCTGCCGAACTCACGTGCAACAGCCCAGGGAAGCAGAAAAGCTACGATGAGTATCCAGGTGGTCTCCATTATGAGCATTATACCTGTTTTACATACCATTCCGTAGCCTACCCCTGGAGGGGGACATGTTAAATAGTCCCACCCCTCGCTTATCGCACTATTTGTATCGTTCTGCCTTCATTGCAGTATTTTTTGAATAAACAATGCATCTCTTTTCGCCTATCATTGCATTCCTTTTTTATATATGTTCACTTATGACATGTTGCACCCGTATGCCCTGGTACAGCCAAATACACCAGTGGCTTAAGTTCCCCAAAGAATGGTGTGATAAGTCCGAACACTTTCACAAGTGCGGCACCCCGAACTTATAGCATTATATGCATCGGCTCCGAATCATGTCTTGGGTCAATAGTTGGGTTTGCCCGGCTCCCATGTTTTGGTACCTTATGTTCCGTTATATCGGCTAAGGTAGCGCGAGGAGAACCACTGCGATTGTGCCCCAGTTGAGCTGGGTTGAGCACCTCAGTGGAGAAAGCTAAAACTGACCGTCATGATAAGGCGAGAGCTGGTCGCTGTTCGAGAGGTCTTTTCGAGTCCCTAAAGACTTATGCCGCTTAGAGCGAGGAGCCGGCTTTATCTGGCCCCAGGCGTGGATAGTGCCCCGAATTCGGCCTTCTGAACACTAGGGGCTTCGCCGAAATTTAGAATTATAGAATTCTATGGCTAAGTGAGAGTGTTCAAGCATTATAAGTCCGGTTGCCTCGTTCGTTGTGTTGAGCGCCTCCCTAGATGGACCCAAAAATGGGAACAAGAGTGCTCAAGTTTATCCCGAACACCCCAGCACTCGTGGCATGGGGGCCGAAGCCAACGACTTGCCATCTCTCAGATTTGATAAACGGCCGCACAGAAGGTAATATTTTAAATTAACAAGCATTGCTTGGCGCATACGAACAAAGTTTTCAGCGCACAGGATAACAAAATGCGAGTCTACTCAAAAATTACATCTTTGGAGCATTCACCCGCAATAAGGCGGGCACCCTTCGGGACACCCTTATAATACATCTCGGTCGTGCGATACTCCTTGCCCGGTGGTGGCGCGGCCGTCACAAGCTTCTCGGCGTCCATCCTGCCCAGTGCACCTTAGCATGGGCAAGGGCCCGACGGGCGCCTTCAATACAGGCCGAGTGCTTGATGACTTCAACCCATGGACAGGCGTCCACCAGCCGCTGCACCAGGCCGAAGTAGCTCCCAGGCATGGCTTCTTTGGTCCACAGCCGAACTATGAGGCCCTTCATGGCCTGTTCGGCCACCTTGTGGAACTCGACCAGCTGCTTCAGCTGGTCTCTCAGGGGCACCGGATGTCCAGCCTCAGCATACTAAGACCAGAACACCTTTTCCGTCGATCTCCCCTTCTCGGCTCTGTAGAACGCGGCAGCATCGGACATGCTACGGGGCAGATCTGCGAACGCTCCTGGAGAGCTCCGAATTCGGGTAAGTAACAAGTAATTCACTTTTACATGCTTGCTTTGCATGAAGAATGCCTTACCCGCCGCTATTTTCTTTACTGCCTCGATCTCCTGGAGGGCCTTTTGGGCTTCGGCCTTAGCGGCTTTGGCACTCTCAAGAGCCGACGTAAGCTCGGACTCTCGAGTCTTCGAGTCACGCTCCAAACTCTCGTGTTTTTCCACGAGAGCCTGGAGCTCTTGCCGCACCTCCGCCACCCGCGCCTCCTGCTTTTCTCGCTCAGCGCGCTCCGCGGCCGCATTGCGTTCGGTCGCGGGCACCGCCTCCTTCAGGGTCGCCACCTTGTTTGTAGCCCCTGCAATACCCACATTATTCCTGTCATTTTTTGCAACCAAATCCTTTTCTATAAGGTACAACTTTAATAAGGTGTTACTTACCTTCCTTGTCCTCGAGCTGCTTCTTGGCACGGCCGAGCTCGCTCTCGGACCGCTCGAGGCTCTACTTCAAGGCATTAACCTCCGCAGTCAGTGTGGCAGAGGTCAGCAGCGTAGCCTGCATTCCCATATAGACATATTTGTGTTAGACTCCTGCGTATTTCTTTTTAGATCCTCAGTCTGGCTTTTCTTTCCGAACACCAAACTGAGCATCAGGGGCTACTATCTATGCGGTACTATTTTACATATCTTAAAATCCTTACCTCAAAGCCTGTTAGAAGGCTGCTGCAAGCTTCGGTCAGCCCGCTCTTGGCGGACTGAACTTTCTGAATCACCGCACTCATAACAGTGCGGTGTTCCTCTTTGATGGAAGCGCCGTTGAGCGCCTCCAGCAAGTTATCCGGCGCCTCCAGTTGGACGGAGGTCACCGGCGTCGCCGTCTCGCCCTTCTTACGAAGGGGCCGCCCGCTGGACTTTGGAACCACTAAAGGTTCCAGCGCGGAGTCCAGCTCAAAGTCTGGGAGGTTGCCCTACGGCACCTCAGGGGCCTCCTCCTCCTGGCCGGTCCCCATCTGGGACCCCGCCTCGGCGTCGTGTGCGTCACGAGGGGAGGAGGCGGTCGGAAGTGAAGTGCTATTCACATCCGACGAACCCAGGGACCCACTCGACGAAGCGGGGAGATCATCCTTGGGCGGGCTACATGGTTGTGTTCGGCGTTAGAAGACACTATGCGACAAAAAGAAAAATCATAAGCTATTCTGGAATCCGGACACTTACGATCTCGCCAGGGGCTTGGCCCTTGAGGGCCACTCCTCTTCGCCGTCGTCGGCGTTGGTGGAACAATCCGGAGGAAGGGTCCTTCCCTTCTTGGACCCTTCGGCCTCCCTCGTTGGGGAAGCCTTCCTCTTCTTCTCTCCCCCCGCTGGGGGAGAGGCCTCTTTCTTCTCCTCCTCGTCCTCGTGCGAGGAGTCTGCCTCGGTGTCATCGGACGATGAGTCTGATAACACCTGGCGCCTGGAACTCCTCCGAGTTCCCGTGGCCTTCTTCTTGGCCTTCTTCTCCGGCACCACGTAAGGTGCCGGGACCAGCAACCCTGTCAAACGGGCATCCGCTGGGTCTTCTGGAAGGGGAGCCGGATAGTTAACCTGTCCAGATGTCTTCTGCCAAGCCTGTCAAAGGTAATGGGAGTTTTAGACCCCGCATAGAGTCAAACTATGGAAAGAAAGTGTCCCATAAAGGATAAAATAGCTTACCTCGCCGGCTTGACGCTACGAGCTGAGTCCGCGATCTTCAGTAGCGGATGAGGGAGCCTCGGCGCCCTAGAACAGCACCCTCCAGGCGTCTTCGTACGTAGTGTCGAAGAGCCTGCTCAAGGTTGGGTCCTGTGCTGGATCAAACTCCCACAAATTGAAAGCCCGCTGTTGGCATGGGAGAATCCGGTGGATGAGCATGACCTGGATTACGTTGACAAGCTTGAGCTTCTTGTTCACCAGGGTTTGGACGCAGGATTGAAGTCCGGTCAGCTCCTCCGAATCACCCCACGTCTGGCCCTTCTCTTTCCAGGAGGTGAGCCGTGTGGGGATCCCATATCTGAATTCGGGGGCCGCTGCCCATTTAGGGTCACGCGGCTCAGTGATGTAGAACCACCCCGATTGCCACCCTTTGATGGTTTCCATGAAGGCGCCCTCGATCCATGTAATGTTGGGCATCTTGCCCACCATGGCGCCTCCGCACTCCGCTTGGCAGCCACCTACCACCTTCGGCTTGACATTAAAAGCCTTCAGCCATAAGCTGAAGTGGGGCTGGACGCAGAGGAAGGCCTCGCACACGACGATGAACGCCGATATGTTGAGGATGAAGTTCGGGGCCAAATCATGGAAATCCAGGCCATAGTAGAACATGAGCCCCCGGACAAATGGGTGGAGTGGGAAGCCCAGTCCGCGGAGGAAATGGGGAAGGAATACCACCTTCTCATGGGGCCTGGGGGTGGGGATGAGCTGCCCCTCGTCGGGGAGTCGGTGCGCGATATCGCTGGACAAGTATCCGGCCTTGCGCAGCCTCTTGATGTGCCCCTTCGTGACGGAGGAGGCCATCCACTTGCCTCCCGCTCCAGACATGGTTGGAGGAGGTTGAGGTGAGATGTGCGGACTTGTGCGCTGGAGCTCGAGTGCGCAGAGATGGATAAGCAAAGGAGGAAGAAGGCGTAGGTGAAAAGGTGGATCCTTATCCCCTTATATATGAGCGGACGAAGCTATGCGTCCCCACCAGCCCAGTAAAACTCGCTTATCTCCCAAGCGCCGCGATTAATGGCGTGGTTGGGTTACCCACGTCCGTATTGATAAGAATCCCGGAATAAGGGGACACGATCTCTGCTTTGACAAGACGTGCCAAGGAAACCGCTTCGCTAAACGCACTGAGGTGGAACAGTTAAAACAATTCGAATAAAGGCTTGGCCATGGTCTGACGTCATGCCACGAAATACGTCAGCAGATGGAACTTGTGTAAATATTATTCTCTCTACGGTGGTATGTGGAATTTATTTTGCAGAGCCGGACACTATCCTGGTGTTCAAAATCTTCTATGAATTATTCGGAGGAGGAACCTGAAGGAAATATGCCCTAGAGGCAATAATAAAGTTATTATTTATTTCCTCATATCATGATAAATGTTTATTATTCATGCTAGAATTGTATTAACCGGAAACATGATACATGTGTGAATACATAGACAAACATAACGTCACTAGTATGCCTCTACTTGACTAGCTCATTAATCAAAGATGGTCATGTTTCCTAATTATAGGCATGTGTTGTCATTTGATTAATGGGATCACAACATTAGGAGAATGATGTGATTGACATGACCCATTCCGTTAGCCTAGAACTTGATCGTTTAGTATATTGCTATTGCTTTTTTCATGACTTATACATGTTCCTGTAACTATGAGATTATGAAACTCCCGTTTACCGCAGGAACACTTTGGGTGCTTCCAAACGTCACAACGTAACTGGGTGATTATAAAGGAGTACTACAGGTGTTTCTAAAGGTACATGTTGGGTCGGCGTATTTCGAGATTAGGTTTTGTCACTCCGATTGTCGGAGAGGTATCTTTGGGCCCTCTCGGTAATGCACATCACTATAAGCCTTGCAAGCAATGTAGCTAATGAGTTAGTTACGGAATGATGCATTACGTAACGAGTAAAGAGACTTTCCGGTAACGAGATTGAACTAGGTATTGGATACCGACGATCGAATCTCGGGCAAGTAACATACCGATGACAAAGGGAAGAACGTATGTTGTTATGCGGTTTGACCGATAAAGATCTTCGTAGAATATGTAGGAGCCAATATGGGCATCCAGGTTCCGCTATTGGTTATTGACCGAGAATAGTTCTAGGTCATGTCTACATAGTTCTCGAACACGTAGGGTCCGCACGCTTAACGTTACGATGACAATTTTATTATGAGTTTATAAGTTTTGATGTACCGAAGTTTGTTTGGAGTCCCGGATGTGATCACGGACATGACGAGGAGTCTCAAAATGGTCAAGACATAAAGATTGATATATTGGACGACTATATTCGGACACCGGAAGTGTTCCGGGTGATTTCGGAGAAAACCGGAGTGCCGGAGGGGTTACCGGACCCCCCCGGGGAAGTATTGGGCCTTAGTGGGCCTGAGGGGAGAGAGAGGGCAGCAGCCCAGGAGGTGGCGCACCCCCCCCATGAGGAGTCCGAATTGGACTAGGGGAGGGGGCGCGGCCCCCTGAGGGAGTCCTGGACTAGGGGGTGTCCGGACAGCCGGACTATCATTATCCGCCGGACTCCAAGACTACGAAGATAGAAGATTGAAGACTCTGGCTCGTGTCCGGATGGTACTTTCCTTGGCGTGGAAGGCAAGCTTGGCGATACGGATATGTAGATCTCCTACCATTGTAACCGACTCTGTGTAACCCTAGCCTCCTCCGGTGTCTATATAAATCGGAGGGCTTTAGTCCGTAGGACAATATACATCTCAACAATCATACCATAGGCTAGCTTCTAGGGTTTAGCCTCCTTGATCGCGTGGTAGATCTACTCTTGTACTACCCATATCATCAATATTAATCAAGCAGGACGTAGGGTTTTACCTCCATCGAGAGGGCCCGAACCTGGGTAAAAACATTGTGTCCCTTGTCTCCTGTTACCATCCGCCTAGACGCACAGTTCGGGACCCCCTACCCGAGATCCGCCGGTTTTGACACTAACATTGGTGCTTTCATTGAGAGTTCCTCTGTGTCGTCATTGATAGGCTCGATGGCATCTTCAATCAACAACGCTGTCCAGGGCAAGACTTTTCTCCCCGGACAGATCTTCGTATTCGGCGGCTTCGCACTGCGGGCCAATTCACTTGGCCATCTGGAGCAGATCGAAAGCTACGCCCCTGGCCGTCAGGTCAGATTCGGAAGCTTAAAATTCACGGCCGATGTCCGCGGAGGCTTGATCTTCGACGGACTCGAGCCACAACCAAGCGCGCCGCACTGCGACGATGGGCACGATCTAGCTCTGCCGCCGAACAGTGCCTTGGTGGCCGCACTCGGATCCGCTTCGGCCATTAGCCCGGAGCCGATCGCCCAGATCGAGGGCCGGTGGATAGACGCCGCCCTGGGGGCTTCAACATCCACGGCGATGGAGCTGAACACCAATCTCGTCCCCCGCGAAACTCATGATTCCGAGGCGCTGGACTCCTCGCCGGACTCCGAACCTCCCGCGCCCCTACCAATCGATCCAGATCGGGCGCCGGTTATGGAATTCACCGCCGCGGACATCTTCCAACACTCGCCTTTTGGCGATACCCTGAAATCACTAAAGCATCTCTCGTTATCAGGAGAGTCCTGGCCGGACTATGGCGAGGATGCTTGGGGTTCGGACGACGAAGAAATTCAGATCCCACCCACCACCCACTTTGTTGCCACTGTCGACGATCTAACCGACATTCTAGACTACGACTCCGAAGACATCGACGCTATGGACGATGATGCCGGAGACGAAGAAAAAACAGAGCTTATACAGCACGACAGGGCCACCTCGTCGCATGACATATATATGGTGGACACCCCAAAGGGGAGCGATAACGAGGACCAACGGGCCGCGGCAGAAGATGACCCCGCCGATAAACGACCAAAACGACGGCGTAGACACCACCCTAAGTCCCGCCTCGACGATAACAACACTCCCAAGGAGCCCGCGATAGGGCAGGGCTCACAATCGGACGACGAACATGCAAATAAGCAACCGTCCGAACATGACGAGTCAGATAATCAATCCAAGCCCGGCGAGAACAACAGTCCGGACAACCGTATGCCGGACACTTCGCCGGAGAGTGAGAACCTCCGGAAAAGACTCGTCAGTACTGCAAGAAGCCTGAAAAAGGAAAAACGGAGGCTCAAAACAGCAGAAGACACACTCAGAATGAGATGGAGCAAAGTGCTCAAAACCGCAGATAAGTACGGCAATGGCCACCAATCAAAGAGCTACCCAAAGCGCAAGCTGCTACCGGAATTCGACGAAGAGGCCATAGAGCCTCCACCGTCCAAAGATAAAGGGGCTGCCTGGTTGGATAGACGGCTAGATGCCAGGCCAAATTATGAAAGCGGCGCCACACACAAATCCACCAACGAACTCGGAAGGATAGATGGCCCAACCAGGTCCATCTACGGGCCAAAGGAGAAGGCCCCAAGAAGCAAGGCAACACGTCAAGTGTCCGATGATAACGGCACACACAAATACAGGGGCGCCGCACACCCACTATGTTTCACCGATGAGGTGCTGGACCATGAATTCCCAGCGGGATTTAAGCCCATAAACATAGAGGCCTACGATGGAACAACAGACCCTGGAGTCTGGATAGAAGATTATATACTACATATACACATGGCCAGAGGAGACGATCTCCACGCCATAAAATACCTACCCCTCAAGCTCAAAGGGCCAGCCTGTCATTGGCTTAAAAGCCTCCCAGAAAACACTGTTGGATGTTGGGAAGAGCTCGAGGACGCGTTTAGAGCAAATTTTCAAGGGACTTATGTCCATCCTCCGGATGCAGATGATCTAAGTCATATAACTCAACAGCCCGGAGAGTCAGCGCGGAAATTCTGGAACAGGTTCCTTACGAAAAAGAACCAAATAGTCGACTGTCCGGACGCCGAAGCCTTAGCAGCTTTCAAGCACAATGTCCGAGACGAATGGCTCGCCAGACACCTCGGTCAAGAGAAACCGTGGACAATGTCCGCACTAACAAGCCTCATGACCCGCTTCTGTGCGGGAGAGGATAGCTGGTTAGCAAGATGCAGCACCAGCGACCCAAGTACATCCGATATAAGAGATGGAAACGGAAAATCACGGCGCAGAAAAGAGCAGCGCCGGAATAAAGAGAAAAGCCCAAAGAGCACGGCAGTCAATGCCGGATTCAAAAGCTCGCGGCCCAATACTAAGATACAGCCTCTTAAGGATGACAGTGACGAATTGTCCAACTTAAACAAAATTTTGGGTCGGATATGTCAAATCCACAGTACCCCCGGAAAGCCTGCAAATCGCACCCACAGGGATTGTTGGGTTTTTAAACAGTCCGGCCGACTAAATGCCGAACACAAGGGGCTCGACGCGTCAAGCGAAGAAGATAAACCCCACCAGCAGGGCACCGGAAAACAAAAGACTTTCCCACAAGGGGTCAAAGCAGTAAACTCACTTCATGTGATAACACGGAAAAATAGTGCGGCACTTTCTAAAAAGAGCTTCGCACGGTCCAACCCAGCAGACCGTAGAGATTGGATATCAAAACCAATGACTTTCGAACACCTGGACTATTCCAGAAGCGTTCGAAATGCGGGACGGACTCCCCTGATATTGAATCCCATAATAGACGGATTACAATTTATTAACGTCCCCATGGACGGAGGCAGTGACCTAAACCTGCTATATTCAAACACAATCCGTAGGATGGGGATAGACCCTACCAAAATTGGACACAGCCGCACTTCCTTCAAAGGAGTGACGCCAGGCCCTTACGCCAAGTGCACAGGCTCTATATTATTAGAAGTCGTGTTCGGATCGCCGAACAATTTTCGATGCGAAAAATTAATTTTTCATATCGTCCCATTTGAAAGTGAATATCAAGCACTCTTGGGACGAAAGGCTTTTGTCCGCTTCAACGCCATACCGCATTACGCGTCTCTTACACTCAAGATGCCCGATCCGCACGGCGCCATTTCAGTGCGAGGGTCACTTAAGGACCCCGGACGCGGATAGACGAATCCGGCCTCAGTAGGCTAGGGGCTCCCTAGCCGCATACCCCTTCACAGGGGGCTGCGCGCACAAACAATCGCGGTTTCATATAAACCTTGCTTTAATTATTTATATTTCTTATTTTACATATTTTTCGCACGAATTGTTTCTAAAACTAAACGTTCCTCTCTTTCTACAGATGAACAACGTGCATACCCGTCCAGGATAACGGCGCAACGGAGACACATGCGCAGACGTGCAGTAGGGACCCGTTGCAAGGATTCTTTTCAGATTAAGACCCTGCGTAGACCTTTTTTACTGTCTCTTGTTGTTACTCTCCCTTGGTTTCTTCCTATAGCCAAAGCGGAGCCTGACGCTTTGGCATCAGCCGCGTCAGAAGACCATGCCCGTACCTGGACACTAGGGGCTTAGGGCATCGTTCTGCCCATTATTATAAAGACCAAACACCTTCGGGAGTGTTCGGCGTCTCGAGTTAGGCATTATATGCATCAGCTCCGAATCATGTCTTTGGTCAAATGTTGGGTTTGCCTGGCTCCTGTGTTTTGCTGCCTTACGTTCCGTATCATCGGCTAACGCAGCAACAGGAGAACTACTGCGATTGTGCCCCAGTTCGGCTGGGCGAGCACCTCAGTAGAGAAAGCCGAAAACTGACTGTCATGATACATCGAAAGACTGGTCAACCACTCGATCGACTACCGGAATGTTTAGAATTCCCCGCTTTGACGAAGGACCGTTTCCCGGTCAGGCACTTACGCACCCCGAATTCGGAGACGTGCGGTGCCACCAGGGGCTATATCGTAGCCCCACCCTCGAGCTCCACTGGCTAAGTGAAAGTGATAAAGCATTATAGTCCGGATTGCCTAGTTCGCTACGCTACCACCTCCTTAAACAGGATTGAGACGTCGGATTAAGTGTGAAAACGCGCTATTTTGCGAACACCCCCGCACTCTGTGCGTGGGGGCTGAAGCCGAAGACTGCAATCTTTCAAGTTATACAAGAGTATACGTAAACGGCCGCACAGGAGATGTTTTACTACTTGGGACGCACAAGTATAAAAAGCAGTAATAACATAATCATTGATTTACAAGCTAATACGTTCATTTGAACGTGATGTTTTTCGAGCACTACGACTCTATTATACGAGCGCCACGCATAACTTCCCCGAAGTAGTGCTCGACAGGGAGCCGGTTTTCATCCGAACCATGGGCGGCAACAGCGGTGGCATCCATCTCCGGACAATGCGCCTTCAAACGGGCAAGAGCCATCCGCGCGCCCTCAATGCAGGCCGACCGCTTCATCTCCTTTATATGCGGCGCCGCTCCAAGGAATTGCTGCAGTAAGCCGAAGTAGCTCGTCGCCTTGGACCTCTCTGGCCAGACATGGGCCACGATGTCAGTCATGGCAAGTCCGGACAATCTATTTAGCTCAGCCCATTCGGCCAACCGGTCCGTCAACGGAAGTGAGCGATCCGGACTGTGGAATTGAGACCAATACAGCTCTTCCGTCTCGTGATCCTCCTGGCTCCGGAAGTGCTTAACGGCATCAGCCGCACTTGCAGCTAAGTCCATATACGGATCCTCCGGACTCCACAGCCGCTCAAATTGAGCATACTTCGCATCCATAAACTGGCGACGCAGCAGAATAGGTTTGCCAGCCACGATCTCTCCGGCCTGGCGCAGCTCCTCCTTCATAGCCCGCATTGCAGAGCGGGCATCCTTGGCTTCGGCGGTGGCCTTCTTCAGGTCTTCCCGCTCCGATAAGCGCTCCTTTTCAAGAGCCTCATTGCGGTCGGTAGCATCCTTTAATTTCATGGCCAATTCGGCCACCTCTGCCCTGCTTAGGCAGTGCGCAGCCTTTTCGGCTTTCAACTCCTCGGCCGCCTTCGAGGCAGCCGCGTCACTCCCTCGGGCTTGCTCCTTAGCTCGAGCAAGTTCAGCCCGAAGGGTCTCCACAGCAGCAGCGCCGTCTGTACGAACAACATATAATTTATCAGAGGCGGGCTTCGACCCCCTTAATAAAGCAGCTGCGGATAACTCTTTTACCTTGCGACTCGTCAAGTCGCCTGTTGACAAGTGCGATGTCTTCATCTGCCACGTCAAGTTGCCGAGTTAATTCGGCAAACTCGCTAGTCCGGCTAGCCCCCGGACTATCCGCCACCTGCATAAGAATGACGGAATTAATTACTTTAGATTTCGATCCTCGGTACACTGTCGTTTCCGACAACCTACTGAGTCTCAGGGGCTACTATCTATACAGGGCGCATTGTTATATGCAAAACTATTAAAAGACAAAGGGGTGCGTCATTCTCGCATACCTCGAATCCCGCCAGCAAACTCATGGCGGCATTACGCAATCCGCTTTCGGCGGACGAAATCCTTCCAATCACCATACGCATTAACGCACGGTGATCTTCTGAAATGGACGCCCTCTCAAGCAGATTCTTCAGTTCTCCCGGCCGGACACTAGTAGGTGCCGAACTCTCTGGCCCCTCCGGACTCGGGGATACCCTCCGCGACGACACCTCGGGTTTGCCTGCCTCATCTGGCGGCGCTGCGGACGGAGGCGTGTCGCTCTCCATCATCTCCGGAAGAAGGTCCCCCGAAGATGAACTCATCTGGGAAGGCTGCAGATCCGAACTGCAATATAAATATTTCGGTTACCCACAGAAGCACAAATGAAGGTATTTCCTTATTAATTAACTTTCTCTTTAATACTCACAGCTCGTTGGAGGGCTGGTCCTTCGGCGATGATTGCGCGCCCGGATTCTCTCCGGACGCCGGACCCCCCGGTGAAGATTTCTTCCCACGCTTAGGGGCTTTGGCCTCCGGATCTTCGGAGGCGGTCCTCTTCTCCCCCTGAAGGGAGGGATTCTTGGCTCCCCCCTCTTCAGTCGCCCCTTTGGGCGAAATATTAGCTCCTTTATTTTCCCCGTCGCCCCCTTCTGTGGGCGCAACCTCCAACATTCTGACCAGCACGGGCTCCAGTGCGGTCTCTGGGAGGGGGGCCGGACACCTTATCAGCCTTGATCGCGCCACCCATTCCTGTAAAGAACAAGGGGTCAGGAGGCGAACTTTAGAACGGCATATAAACAGAATGTCCGGACTCTGAGCTATTTACCTGAGTATCCGGGCGATCGCAGCTTAGGCCTGCATCCTCGGCTGAATCCGGACACGCCACCTGCGGTCCGAAAAACAACTTGTACATCTCCACGGGTGTCGCACCCATAAAGTGTTGGAGAATCCGAGGTCCCTCCGGGTTGAACTCCCATAAACAGAGAGGACGGCGTTTGCAGGGCAGAAGGTGCCTGATTAGCATGACCTGCATCACCTTGATCAGGTCGATCTCCCTCGCCTGGAGGTCTCGAATCCGGCCCTGCAGTGAGGGCACGTCTTCGGACGGCCCCCAGTTGAGCCCTTGGTTGACCCACGACATTAGCTGGCGTGGAGGTCCCAGGCGAAATGAAGGCGGCGGCTTCTGCCTGCTGCCCTTCGGAGCAGTAATGTAGAACCACTCCTGCTGCCATAGTCCGAGTTCCTCTTGGAAGGAACCCTCGGGCCATGGGGCATCGGCTTTTTTGCTTATGGCCGCCCCGCCGCACTCCGCTTGACGCCCCCCGATGATCTTCGGCTCCACCTTGAAGGTCTTCAGCCATAAGCCGAAGTGGGGGATGACGCGGAGGAAAGCTTCGCAGACGATAATGAATGCGGAGATGTGGAGGATGGACTCCGGAGCCAAGTCATGAAAGTCCAGCCCGTAGTAGAACAGGAGCCCTCTCACGAAGGGATCCGTCGGGAAGCCTAAACCCCGACGGAGGTGGGATACGAAAACGACGTATTCACCGGGCTCGGGGGCGGGCACGGCCTGCCCTTAGGCAGGCAACCTGTGCGAGACCTCGTAGGCCAGGTACTTGGCTTCACGCAACTTCAATATGTCCTCCTTCGTGACGGAGGAGGGCATCCACCGGCCCTGGAGGCCGGAGCCGGACATGGTTGAGGATCCGAAGCGCTCGAATCTGAGGCTCTGGGTGTTGGAACTGGGAGCGGAGAAAAGATTCGATGCGAGATTGAAGAACAAGGACAGGCCTTGGTCCTCTTATAAAGGGGAAGAAATACCAAGGGCCGTCTCCGTGACCGTTTGGGATTCCCCTTGATAGAGGAGGCGTGGCGACGGGAACAGTTGGGTTACCCACGCACGTATTGATGAGAATCCCGGAATAAGGGGAACACGATCTCTGCTTCGACAAGATGTGCCAAGGAAACCGCTTCGCTAAACATGCTGAGGTTGTATAGTAAAAAACGATTCAAGCAAAGGCTTGGTTACGGTGTGATGTCATGCCGCATAATACGTCAGCAGATTGAGCTAGTGTATATTTTATTCTCTCTATGGTGGAATGTGGAAATTATTTTTGCAGAGCCGGACACTATCCTGGTGTTCATTATCTTCTCTGGATTATTCAAGGGAGGAACCCGCCTTGCAATGCCGAATATTATGCACGCCGGACTTATCGTCATTGAAGACTGGTTCAGGGGCTACTGAGGGAGTCCTGGACTAGGGGGTGTCCGGACAGCCGGACTATCATTATCCGCCGGACTCCAAGACTATGAAGATAGAAGATTGAAGACTCCGGCTCGTGTCCGGATGGTACTTTCCTTGGCGTGGAAGGCAAGCTTGGCGATACGGATATGTAGATCTCCTACCATTGTAACTGACTCTGTGTAACCCTAGCCTCCTCCGGTGTCTATATAAACCGGAGGGCTTTAGTCCATAGGAGAATATACATCTCAACAATCATACCATAGGCTAGCTTCTAGGGTTTAGCCTCCTTGATCTCGTGGTAGATCTACTCTTGTCTACCCATATCATCAATATTAATCAAGCAGGACGTAGGGTTTTACCTCCATCGAGAGGGACCGAACCTGGGTAAAAACATTGTGTCCCTTGTCTCCTGTTACCATCTGCCTAGACGCACAGTTCGGGACCCCCTACCCGAGATCCGCCGGTTTTGACACCGACACCCCCCCTTTCCCTCTCCCTCTCCATCTCTTTCCTTCCCCCTTCCTCCTTCCTAGTGGGACTAGGAAAGTGGAGTCCTACTCCTACTAGGAGGAGGACTCCCCCCTCCTTGGCGTGCTCCTAGGGCTGGCCGACCTCCCCCGTTGCTCCTTTTGTATACGGGGGCAGGGGGGCACCCTAGAGACACACAAGTTGATCTACGGATCGTTCCTTAGCCGTGTGCGGTGCCCCCTTCCATCATATTCCACCTCGGTCATATCGTCATGGAGTTTAGGCGAAGCCCTGCGTCGGTAGAGCATCATCATCATCATCACGCCGTCGTGCTGACGGAACTCATCCCCGACACTTTCCTGGATCGGAGTCCGGGGATCGTCATCGAGCTGAACGTGTGCTGAACTCGGAGGTGTCGTACGTTCGGTACTTGGATCGGTCGGATCGTGAAGACGTACGACTACATCAACCGCGTTGTCATAACGCTTCCGCTTACGGTCTACGAGGGTACATGGACAACACTCTTCCCTCTCGTTGCTATGCCATCACCATGATCTTGCGTGTACGTAGGAATTTTTTTGAAATTACTACGTTCCCCAACAGTGGCATCCGAGCCTGGTTTTATGCGTAGATGTCGTATGCACGAGTAGAACACAAGTGAGTTGTGGGTGATACAAGTCATACTGCTTACCAGCATGTCATACTTTGGTTCGGCGGTATTGTGAGATGAAGCGGCCCGGACCGACATTACACGTACGCTTACGCGAGACTGGTTTCACCATTACGAGCACTCGTGCTTAAAGGTGGCTGGAGGGTGTTTGTCTCTCTCACTTTAGCTGAATCGAGTGTGGCTACGCCCGGTCCTTGCGAAGGTCAAAAACAGCACTAACTTGACGAACTATCGTTGTGGTTTTGATGCGTAGGTAAGAACGGTTCTTGCTAAGCCCGTAGCAGCCACGTAAAATTTGCAACAACAAAGTAGAGGATGTCTAACTTGTTTTTGCAGGGCATGTTGTGATGTGATATGGTCAAGACGTGATGCTATATTTTATTATATGGGATGATCATGTTTTGTAACCGAAGTTATCGGCAAATGGCAGGAGCCATATGGTTGTCGCTTTATTGTATGAAATGCAAACGCCCTGTAATTGCTTTACTTTATCACTAAGCGGTAGCGATAGTCGTAGAAGCAATAGATGGCGTAACGACAACGATGCTTCAATGGAGATCAAGGTGTCGCGCTGGTGACGATGGTGATCACGACGGTGCTTCGAAGATGGAGATCACAAGCGCAAGATGATGATGGCCATATCATATCACTTATATTGATTGCATGTGATGTTTATCCTTTATGCATCTTATCTTGACGGTAGCATTTTAAGATGATCTCTCACTAAAATTATCAAGAAGTGTTCTCCCTAAGTATGCACCGTTGCGAAAGTTCTTCGTGCTGAGACACCACGTGATGATCGGGTGTGATAGGCTCTACGTTCAAATACAACAGGTGCAAAACAGTTGCACACGCGGAATACTCAGGTTAAACTTGACGAGCCTAGCATATAACAGATATGGCCTCGGAACACGGAGACCGAAAGGTCGAGCGTGAATCATATAGTAGATATGATCAACATATTGATGTTCACCGTTGAAACTACTCCATCTCACGTGACGATCGGACATGGTGTAGTTGATATGGATCATGTAATCACTTAGAGGATTAGAGGGATGTCTATCTAAGTGGGAGTTCTTAAGTAATATGATTAATTGAACTTAAATTTATCATGAACTTAGTACCTGATAGTATTTTGCTTGTCTATGTTTATTGTAGATAGATGGCTCGTGCTATTATTCCGTTGAATTTTAATGCATTCCTTGAGAAAGCAAAGTTGAAAGATGATGGCAACAATTACACGGACTGGGTCTGTAACCTGAGGATTATCCTCATTGCTGCACAGAAGAATTACGTCCTGGAAGCACCGCTGGGTGCCAGGCCTTCTGCTGATGCAACTGACGACGTTAAGAACGTCTGGCAGAGCAAAGTTGATGACTACTCGATAGTTCAGTGTGCCATGCTTTACGGCTTAGAACCGGGTCTTCAACGACGTTTTGAACGTCATGGAGCATATGAGATGTTCCAGGAGTTGAAGTTAATATTTCAAGCAAATGCCCGAATTGACAGATATGAAGTCTCCAATAAGTTCTATAGCTGCAAGATGGAGGAGAATAGTTCTGTCAGTGAACACATACTCAAAATGTCTGGGTATAATAATCACTTGATTCAACTGGGAGTTAATCTTCCTGATGATAGTGTCATTGATAGAATTCTTCAATCACTGCCACCAAGCTACAAGAGCTTCGTGATGAACTATAATATGCAAGGGATGGACAAGACTATTCCCGAGCTCTTCGCAATGCTAAAAGCCGCGGAGGTAGAAATCAAGAAGGAGCATCAAGTGTTGATGGTTAACAAAACCACCAGTTTCAAGAAAAAGGGCAAAGGGAAGAAGAAGGGGAACTTCAAGAAGAACAGCAAACAAGTTGCTGCTCAAGAGAAGAAACCCAAGTCTGGACCTAAGCCTGAAACTGAGTGCTTCTACTGCAAGCAGACTAGACACTAGAAGCGGAACTGCCCCAAGTATTTGGCGGATAAGAAGGATGGCAAAGTGAACAAAGGTATATGTGATATACATGTTATTGATGTGTACCTTACTAATGCTCGCAGTAGCACCTGGGTATTTGATACTTGTTCTGTTGCTAATATTTGTAACTCAAAACAGGGACTACAGATTAAGCGAAGATTGGCTAAGGACGAGGTGACGATGCGCGTGGGAAATGGTTCCAAAGTCGATGTGATCGCGGTCGGCATGCTACCTCTACATCTACCATCGGGATTAGTTTTAGACCTAAATAATTGTTATTTGGTGCCAGCGTTGAGCATGAACATTATATCTGGATCTTGTTTGATGCGAGACGGTTATTCATTTAAGTCAGAGAATAATGGTTGTTCTATTTATATGAGTAATATCTTTTATGGTCATGCACCCTTGAAGAGTGGTCTATTTTTATTTAATCTCGATAGTAGTGATACACATATTCATAGTGTTGAAACCAAAAGATGCAGAGTTGATAATGATAGTGCAACTTATTTATGGCACTGCCGTTTTGGTCATATCGGTGTAAAGCGCATGAAGAAACTCCATACTGATGGGCTTTTGGAATCACTTGATTATGAATCACTTGGTACTTGCGAACCGTGCCTCATGGGCAAGATGAGTAAAACGCCGTTCTCCAGAACTATGGAGCGAGCAACTGATTTATTGGAAATCATACATACTGATGTTTGTGGTCCAATGAATGTTAAGGCTCGCGGCGGGTATCATTATTTTCTCACCTTCACTGATGATTTGAGCAGATATGGGTATATCTACTTAATGAAACACAAGTCTGAAACATTTGAAAAGTTCAAAGAATTTCAGAGTGAAGTGGAAAATCATCGTAACAAGAAAATAACATTTCTACGATCTGATCGTAGAGGAGAATATTTGAGTTACGAGTTTGGTCTACACTTGAAACAATGTGGAATAGTTTTGTAACTCACGCCACCCGGAACACCACAACGAAATGGTGTGTCCGAACGTCGTAATCGTACTTTACTAGATATGGTGCGATCTATGATGTCTCTTACTGATTTACCGCTATCGTTTTGGGGTTATGCTTTAGAGACGGCCGCATTCACGTTAAATAGGGCACCATCAAAATCCGTTGAGACGACACCTCATGAACTGTGGTTTGGCAAGAAACCAAAGTTGTCGTTTCTTAAAGTTTGGGGCTGCGATGCTTATTTGAAGAAACTTCAACCAGATAAGCTCGAACCCAAATCGGAGAAATGTGTCTTCATAGGATACCCAAAAGAAACTATTGGGTACACCTTCTATCACAGATCTGAGGGCAAGATTTTTGTTGCTAAATTCGGATCCTTTCCAGAGAAGGAGTTTCTCTCGAAAGAAGTGACTTGGAGGAAAGTAGAACTTGATGAGGTAACTATACCTGCTCCCTTATTGGAAAGTAGTTCATCACAAGAACCGGTTCTTGTGACAACTACACCAATTAGTGAGGAAGCTAATGATATTGATCATGAAACTTCAGATCAAGTTTCTACTGAACCTCGTAGGTCTACCAGAGTAAGATCCGCACCAGAGTGGTACGTTAATCCTATTCTGGAAGTCATGTTACTTGACCATGATGAACCTACGAACTATGAGGAAGCGATGATGAGCCCAGATTCCGCAAAATGGCTAGAGGCCATGAAATCTGAGATGAGATCCATGTATGAGAACAAAGTATGGACTTGCGTTGACTTTCCCGATGATCGGAAAGCCATTGAGAATAAATGGATCTTTAAGAAGAAGACTGACGCTGATGGTAATGTAACTGTCTATAAAGCTCGACTTGTTGCGAAAGGTTTTCGACAAGTTCAAGGGGTTGACTACGATGAGACTTTCTCACCCATAGCGATGCTTAAGTCTGTCCGAATCATGTTAGCAATTGCCACATTTTATGATTATGAAATTTGGCAAATGGATGTCAAAACTGCATTCTTGAATGGATTTCTAGAAGAAGAGTTGTATATGATGCAACCAGAAGGTTTTGTTGATCCAAAAGGTGCTAACAAAGTGTGCAAGCTCCAGTGATCCATCTATGGACTGGTGCAAGCATCTCGGAGTTGGAATAAACGCTTTGATAGTGTGATCAAAGCATATGGTTTTATACAGACTTTTGGAGAAGCCTGTATTTACAAGAAAGTGAGTGGGAGCTCTGTAGCATTTCTGATATTATATGTAGATGACATATTATTAATTGGAAATGATATATAATTTCTGGATAGCATAAAGGGATACTTGAATAAAAGTTTTTCTATGAAAGACCTCGGTGAAGCTTCTTATATATTGGGCATCAAGATTTATAGAGATAGATCGAGACGCTTAATTGGACTTTCACAAAGCACATACCTTGATAAAGTTTTGAAAAAGTTCAAAATGGATCAGGCAAATAAAGGGTTCTTGCCCGTGCTACAAGGTGTGAAGTTGAGTCAGACTCAATGCCTGACCACAGCAGAAGATAGAGAGAAAATGAAAGATGTTCCCTATGCTTCAGCCATAGGCTCTATCATGTATGCAATGCTGTGTACCAGACCTGACGTGTGCTTAGCAATAAGCTTGGTAGGAAGGTACCAAAGTAAGCCAGGAGTGGATCACTGGACAGCAGTCAAGAACATCCTGAAATACCTGAAATGGACTAAGGATATGTTTCTCGTATATGGAGGTGACAAAGAGCTAGTCGTAAAAGGTTACATCGATGCATGCTTTGACACTGATCCGGACGATTCTAATTCGCAAACTAGATACGTGTTTTTATTAAACGGTGGAGCTGTAAGTTGGTGCAGTTCTAAACAAAGCGTCGTGGCGGGATCTACATGTGAAGCGGAGTACATAGCTGCTTCGGAAGCAGCAAATGAAGGAGTCTGGATGAAGGAGTTCATTTCCGATCTAGGTGTCATACCTAGTGCATTGCGACCAATGAAGATCTTCTGTGACAATACTGGTGCAATTGCCTTGGCAAAGGAATCCAGATTTCACAAGAGGACCAAGCATATCAAGAGACGCTTCAATTCCATTCGGGACCAAGTCCAGGTGGGAGACATAGAGATTTGCAAGATACATACGGATCTGAATGTTGCAGACTCATTGACTAAGCCTCTCTGAGGAGCAAAACATGATCAGCACCAAGACTCCATGGGTGTTAGAATCATTACTATGTAATCTAGATTATTGACTCTAGTGCAAGTGGGAGACTGAAGGAAATATGCCCTAGAGGCAATAATAAAGTTATTATTTATTTCCTCATATCATGATAAATGTTTATTATTCATGCTAGAATTGTATTAACCGGAAACATGATACATGTGTGAATACATAGACAAACATAACGTCACTAGTATGCCTCTACTTGACTAGCTGATTAATCAAAGATGGTTATGTTTCCTAACCATAAACATGTGTTCTCATTTGATTAACGGGATCACATCATTAGGAGAATGATGTGATTGACATGACCCATTCCGTTAGCCTAGCACTTGATCGTTTAGTATGTTGCTATTGCTTTCTTCATGACTTATATATGTTCCTATAACTATGAGATTATGCAACTCCCGTTTACCGGAGGAACACTTTGTGTGCTACCAAACGTCACAACGTAACTGGGTGATTATAAAGGAGTACTACAGGTGTCTCCAAAGGTACATGTTGGGTTGGCGTATTTCAAGATTAGGTTTTGTCACTCCGATTGTCGGAGAGGTATCTCTGGGCCCTCTCGGTAATGCACATCACTATAAGCCTTGCAAGCAATGTAGCTAATGAGTTAGTTACGGAATGATGCATTACGTAACGAGTAAAGAGACTTACCGGTAACGAGATTGAACTAGGTATTGGACACCGACGATCGAATCTCGAGCAAGTAACATACCGATGACAAAGGGAACAACGTATGTTGTTATGCGGTTTGACCGATAAAGATCTTCGTAGAATATGTAGGAGCCAATATGGGCATCCAGGTTTCGCTATTGGTTATTGACCGAGAATAGTTCTAGGTCATGTCTACATAGTTCTCGAACCCGTAGGGTCCGCACGCTTAACGTTACGATGACAGTTTTATTATGAGTTTATAAGTTTTGATGTACCGAAGTTTGTTCGGAGTCCCGCATGTGATCACGGATATGACGAGGAGTCTCAAAATGGTCGAGACATAAAGATTGATATATTGGACGACTATATTCGGACACAGAAGTGTTCCGGGTGATTTCGGAGAAAACCGGAGTGCCAGAGGGGTTACCGGAACCCCCCGGGGAAGTATTGGTCCTTAGTGGGCCTGAGGGGAGAGAGAGGGAAGCAGCCCAGGAGGTGGCGCGCCCCCCCATGAGGAGTTCGAATTGGACTAGGGGAGGGGGCGCGGCCCCCCTTTCCCTCTCCCTCTCCCTCTCTTTCCTTCCCCCTTCCTCCTTCCTAGTGGGACTAGGAAAGGGGAGTCCTACTCCCACTAGGAGGAGGACTCCCCCCTCCTTGGCGCGCCCCCTAGGGCCGGCCGGCCTCCCCCCTTTCTCCTTTATATACGGGGGCAGGGGGCACCCTTGAGACACACAAGTTGATCTACGGATCATTCCTTAGCCGTGTGCGGTGCCCCCCTCCACCATATTCCATCTCGGTCATATCGTCGCAGAGTTTAGGC
Organism: Triticum aestivum; assembly: GCF_018294505.1. NCBI lineage: Eukaryota > Viridiplantae > Streptophyta > Magnoliopsida > Poales > Poaceae > Triticum > Triticum aestivum. Next base: position 224,306,096 of record NC_057801.1, on the reverse strand, counting down.
GAAGCCCTGCGCCGGTAGAGCATCATCATCGTCACCACGTCATCGTGCTGACAGAACTCATCCCTGACACTTTGCTGGATCGGAGTCCGGGGATCGTCATCGAGCTGAACGTGTGCTGAACTCGGAGGTGCCGTACGTTCGGTACTTGGATCGGTTGGATCGTGAAGACGTACGACTACATCAACCGCGTTGTCATAACGCTTCTGCTTACGGTCTACGAGGGTACATGGACAACACTCTCCCCTCTCATTGCTATGCCATCACCATGATCTTGCGTGTACGTAGGATTTTTTTTGAAATTACTACGTTCCTCAACAGAACCGCCTTGCAATGCTGAAGACAATATGCGCGCCGGACTCGTCGTCATTGAAGCCTGGTTCAGGGGCTACTGAGGGAGTCCTGGACTAGGGGGTGTTCTATAGCCGAACTATCATCATTGGCCGGACTCCAAGACTATGAAGATACAAGATTGAAGACGTCGTCCCGTGTCCGGATGGGACTTTCCTTGGCGTGGAAGGCAAGCTTGGCGATACGGATATGTAGATCTCCTACCATTGTAACCGACTCTGTGTAACCCTAGCCCTCTCCGGTGTCTATATAAACCAGTGGGTTTTAGTCCGTAGGACGAACAACAATCATACCATAGGCTAGCTTCTAGGGTTTAGCCTCCTTGATCTCGTGGTAGATCTACTCTTGTACTACCCATATCGTCAATATTAATCAAGCGGAGTAGGGTTTTACCTCCACCGAGAGGGCCCGAACCTGGGTAAAAACATCGTGTCCCTTGTCTCCTGTTACCATCCGCCTAGACGCACAGTTCGGGACCCCCTACCCGAGATCCGCCGGTTTTGACACCGACACTCTCCATCACTCTCATCATCACATGCTTCCTTCTCTCGACCTCTAGCAGGTTTTCCTTTGTTCCGGAGGGGTTTGTCGGGGCGATTTACTTCACCACCTCGGCCCTTACCGCCAGCGACATTCTGGCCCTTTTCCTTGTCATGCTTCTCATAGTTTGCTCTCTGTCTCTTAACATGCTTCTCAATCTGATAACACTCTTGAAGATCATGGCCCTTGGTCCGATGAATCTTGTAGTACAGCCCATCGCCTTTCCCGGCCTTCTCGGCAGCCGCAGCCTCCCGGTAGTCAGCGCACACGGCAACTTCCTTGCCGGGGGCTTCAGCCTTAGCCTTCTTACTGGTACTAGGTGTACCTGATCCTTCGACATTCATCACTTCCTTATCCTGGCGCTTCTTGCTCTTCTTCTGACTGGTGGATTTGTCTTCATCCTATGAGTCGACATTGATGCAATCCTCCTCCACGGGTAGCTTCCTTCCCTCCTCCATCCGAGCACACTTATCCACCAAGGTGTAAAGCTCCTTCACAGTCTTGGGGAACCGTTCATTCATCTTGGAACGGATCCTGCCGTTGCGCACATTGGATTGGAAGGCAGCTACCACAACTGCTGGATGGATATTCGGGATGTTCCTATGGACCTTGCTGAATCTCTGCAAATACTTTTGGAGGGTCTCTCCTTATTTTTGTTGGAGAAGCTGCAAGTTGTTGGGCCGCCCTGGCTCTTGATGGCCACCAGTGAAGGCGCCAATGAACTCATGGCACAGGTCAGCCCACGATGAAATGGAGTTCTCTCGCAGGTGCATTAGCGAAGACCTCACATTGGACTTGAGAGCCAAAGGGAAGTAGTTGGCAAACACCTTCTCGTCTCTTCCCCGGCAGCTTGAATAGCGATGGTGTATATGATCAAAAACTCCATCGGGTTTAGCCTCCAATCATACTTCTCGGGTATCTCTGGCTTCAACGTGCGAATGGACGGCCAATGGACTTGTCGTAGCTCATGAGTAAAGGTAGGGCACCCAACCTCGAAAGGTAGGCACCTATCGTTGTCAAAACTGGCGGATCTTGGGTAGGGGGTCCCGAACTGTGCGTCTAAGGTCGATGGTAATAGGAGACAGGGGACATGATGTTTACCCAGGTTTGGGCCCTCTCTATGGAGGTAACACCCTACTTCCTGCTTGATTGATCTTGATGAATATGAGTATTACAAGAGTTGATCTACCACGAGATCGTAATGGCTAAAACCCTAGAAGTCTAGCCTGTATGATTGTGATTGCCCTTATGGACTAAACCCTCCGGTTAATATATACACTGGAGGGGACTAGGGTTGTACAAAGTCGGTTACAGTGAAAGGAATCTTCATATCCGAACACCAAGCTTGCCATCCACGCCAAGGAGAGTCCCATCCCGACACGGGGGAGAGTCTTCTGTCTTGTATCTTCACGGCCCATCAGTCCGACCCATGTCCAACAGGCCAGACGCCCGAGGACCCCTTAATCTAGGACTCCCTCAGTAGCCCCTGAACTAGGCTTCAATGATGAGGTGTCTGGCGTGCAGATTGTCTTCGGCATTACAAGCCGGGTTCCTTCTCCGAATACTCCAAAACAGCCTTCAAACACAAAGAACGTCTCCAGCTCTGCAAAAGAAGTACCACACACAACCATAGAGAGTATAATATTTTACGAGTCCAATGCACTGACAACTTTCGTAGCATGACACCACATCATCACCCGATCACTATTTCGAACGGTTTTTTAGCCTGCCGCTCCACGTTTTGAGATGCGGTTTCATTGGCACGTCTTGTCAAAGTAGAGATCGTGTCCCCTTATTACGGGATTGTCGTCAATATGGGCATGGGTAATCCAACCATGCCATCTGCATGGCCCTTGGGGAATAGGCAAGTTTTAAGGCGAGTTGGGAGGTGCTTGATATTCACCGCCTTTATAAGGAGATAAGGATTCACCCCTTTCACCCACACCCTCTCTTTCTGCCCACCCCTTCTCGAGCCCCAGCACCCAAGTCCTCATCCTTTCCGCCTCAAGAAAGCACTCCGATCATGTCCGGATCGGGAGTGCAGGGCAAGTGGATGGTCTCCTCCGTTAAGGAGAAGGACATCACCAAACTTCGGGAGGCCGGGTATTTGGCCAAGGAAGTCGCCCACCGGCTTTTGGCCAAGGGACAGATCGTCCCCACCACGGAGCCCCATGAGAGGGTAGTGTTCATCCCACACTTCGTCCGCGGGTTGGGATTTCCTCTCCACCCATTCATCCGCGGACTCATGTCCTACTATGAGCTGGATTTCCACGATCTGGCCCCCAACTCCTTCCTCAACATCTCGGCATTTATTGTCATGTGTGAGGCCTTCCTCCGCATCTCACCCCACTTCGGATTGTGGTTAAAGATCTCAATGTGAAGCCGAAGATGGTGGACAGCCAACACGCAGAGTGCAGAGGCGCCATGGTGAGCAAGATACCCAATGTCATATGGCCCAAGGGTACCTTTGTGGAAACCGTCAAAGGGTGGCAACAACAGTGGTTCTACGTCACAGAGCCCCGCGACGCCATCTGGGCTGCGGCTCCCGAATTCAGGTCCGAGGCCCCGATGCGGCTCACCTCCTAGCCAGAGAAGGGCCTGGACTGGGCCTCGTCATACGAGCTGACAGCACTATAGATGCGCATCAAGAGCATGGTCGACAAGAACATCAAGCTTGTCAATGTGATCCAGGTGATGCTTTTTCGCCGGATCCTTCCATGCCAAAGCCGGACCTGCAATTTGTCGGAGTTCGATCCGGCCAAGCACCAGGCCCTGCAACATTTCTTCGGCGTTACACACGAAGGCATTTGGAAGGTGCTCCTCAAGGCCAACGAGACGTGGCCGAAGGAGACTGAAGACCGTGGGTACAACCTGACCCATCCCGCCAGTCCGGTAAGTTTTTTCGTGTTTTCAAGGTGTATCCTTTACTTATACACTCAAGGAGAATGTCTGAGCTTCCCCATCTTACTTTTCCAAGGCTGGCAAAGAAAGTGGAGCAGATCAAGTGTCCGGCCCCACTGCCTAAAGACCCAGAAATCCCGCTTCGACGAAGATGCTGGTTCCGGCACCCTACCAGGCACCGAAGAACAAGGCCAAGGGGACCAGAGGTGGTCTCCACCATAAGGGCACTTCGGACGTGACATCCGAAGACGCCGAGACCCACTCCTCCGCCACTGAGGACGACGAGGAGGAGGAAGAGAGCCACTCTCCCCCCAAGGGGGAAGGAAGAAAAGGGCAACCTCCACAAATCTGGAGGCAGAGGCGTCCAAGAAGGGGAAGGTTTCCCTCGCGGACAACTCCGCGTGGGACATCGACAGCAGCTCAGAGTGGCGCCCAGGGATAAGCCCCTGGCCGAATCGGAAGTACTCAAAGACACACTCATATGTTTGGCTCCCTTACTTCATGTTTTTAACATGTTAAATCATGCACTACAGCCCGGCTTGTTCCGACCTCCAGCGGTACTCATCTACGGGGAATTCGATGGATCCGAAGGTGATGGACAGCGAGTCACTTCCAACGGCCTCCTCTCCGAAGACTATGGAGAATGCTGAAGTGCTATCCCGAAGGACCGTCCCAGCTCAGGGGGAGGCACAGGAGGCTGTCACGGTGGCGCCAGAGGATGACACCTCGGCCGCCGGACACACGGGGGAGCAAATCCCCATGGAAACTGGCGATGGGGGCCATACCCAATTTGGCCCCCAGCCGAATTCAATTCCGGAGACCAATACAGCTCTGGAATCAGGCAAGCGGCCTCCTTAAAAAGAAGGAGGTGTGCCTATTCCTCCGGTGTCCTCTGTCCATCCAGAGGCACCGGATAATCTGCTGGAAGCGCTGCAAGGCCCTTCCATTTTTGAGGAACACCGTATCCTTATGGGTATGGTGGTTGAGAGGGTTCAGTATGCTAAAAGTGGACTGACCAAAGCCTGCACCAGCCTTCTAACAGGCTTTGAGGTAAGCGACGCAATTGTATGAAAAGAATGTCACAGTATAGACAGTAGCCCCTGAGACTCTGTCCGGTGTTCGGAAACAAAAGCCGGACAGAGGATCAAACAATTTTCGCAGGAGACTAACAATAAATTTCTATGTGAATGAGCAGGCATCGTTGCTGGCTGCGACCCCTCACGCTGCCGAAGACTCCGGACTGAGGCAGAGTCTGGAGCGGGCCGAGGAACAGCTCGGCCGAGTGAAAAAGCAGCTGGAGGACAAGCAAGGTATATAATGACCTATTCAGATATATAAAGATATGAATTGCTTGTGTTGATCACATGATAATTTGTAGGAGCAGCGTCTAAGGTGGAAACCCTCAAGGCGGCGCTGGCCGAAGCCCAGAAGAAAGCGGTGGATAAACAAGCCGCCTGCGAAAAGCACGAGGCCAGGGTCGATGAGGTCCAGCAGGAGCTCTAGGACACCGTGAAGAAATGCGAGTCCTAGGAGCCCAATATTGCGGATCAAGAGACCGAACTCGCCAAGTCTCGCCAAAGTGCACAAGCTGCCCAGGTTGAAGCCGAGGGCGCCCTCCAGGAAATCCAAGAGGCTAGAAAAATCACGGCGGGTAAGGCCTTCATTATGCAGAGCAAATATGTGAAGAAGAGGCCGTATTTGGAGTTCTCCAGGAGCGTTTGCGGATTTACCGCGCAGTGTGGACGACACTGCGGAGTTCTTCCGAGCCGAAGAGGGGAGCCCAATGGAGAAGTTGTTCTGGTCGCAATACCTTGCGCCAGAACATCCGGTGTCCTTTAGCGATCAGCTAAAACAGCTGGTCGAACTACATAGGTGCCCGAACTAGCCATGAAGGATTTGATAATCCGGCTATGGCCTGCCAAAGCCATACCTAGCAGCTACTTTGGGCTCGTGAAGCGGCTGGTCAATGCCTGCCCCCGGCTTGACGTCATCAAGCGGTCAGTCTACATCGAGGGTGCACGGATGGCCTTCGCCCGTGTGAAGGTGCAGTGGGCGAAGATGAATGCCATCAAGCTCGCGACCGAGGGACCTCCCGCTGGCAAGGAGCACCGCACGCCCGAGCGGTATTTTGATGATGTCCTGGAGGGATCCCGCATTGTAGCGGAGCAATGTGCTAAGGACACTATTTTTGAATGAATACAATCATGTTATCCTGTCATGTATGGTCAAACAAAGATGATTTGTAATATAATGCTTGTTTTAAAATTTTGCCTCCTGTGCGGCCGTTTTGTTAAATCTGAGAGTTGGCCAGTCATCGGCTTCAGCCCCCACGTAGATAGTACGGGGGTGTTCAGGATGGAATCTAAACACTCTTGATCCAAAGTTTTGGTCCTTGAAGGAGGTGTTTAGCGCAACGAACCAGGAAATCGGACTATTTGGCTTTATCACCCTCACTTAGCCATAGGAGTTTGACAAATAGAAATGTAGGTGCAACCCCTGGTTAGTATTTAATCCGGACTAGGGTGCTATAGACACCTGATCGGGTGAAGGCCGATTCGTCGCACAAGGCGGAAAAAAATGCAAAAGATTTTGAACCTCCGAATAGCTGACCATCTCTCGCCATATCATGATAGTCAGTGTTCGACTTTCTCTACTGAGGTGTTTGCTCAGATAAACCAGAAATGCAATCGCACTAGTTCTCCCTTTACTACCCTAGCTGATAGAGCGGAATGTAAGGTAGTAAGCATAGAAGCCGGGCAACCCAACTATTGACCAAAGACATGATTCGGAGCCAATGCATATATTGCTAAATTTGGGGTGCCGAACTGTACTGTAAAAGTGTTCGGACTTTGTTGCCATTGTATGGAGCGTAGTGAAGCCCCTGGCCATTTTAAAGCGTAGCAAAGTGTATGGGTGCAATTGCTAAGAATAGAGAAATAAAATGAATAGTAAGCTAGTGCCACATAAGTTAGGCCGCAAACTGTTTTCATTATAATTTGATTAATACGTCAAAGCGTATTTGTACAAATAGTGTGATAAGCAACCGGGTGATACATCTCCGTCATATCCACTTGTCCAAACACGTTTGCCCTTGTTTTGGACTCTAACTTGCATGATTTGAATGGAACTAACCCGGACTGACGCTGTTTTCAGCAGAATTACCATGGTGTTATTTTTGTGCAGAAACAAAAGTTCTCGGAATGACCTGAAAATCCACGGAGCAACTTTTCAAAATCATTAAAAAATAGTGACGAAAGAATCAAGACCAGGGGGCCCACCACCTGCCCACGAGGGTGGGGGGCGTGCCCCCTGCCTCGTGGGCCCCCTGGTGCCTCGCTGACTTCAACTCCAACTCCATATATCTGCATTCATAGAGAAAAAAATCAGAGAGAAAGTTTCATCGCGTTTTACGATACGGAGCCGCCACCAAGCCCTAATCTCTCTCGGGACGGCTGATCTAGAGTCCGTTCGGGGCTCCGGAGAGGGGGATTCGTCGCCATCATCATCATCAACCATCCTCCATCACCAATTTCATGATGCTCACCGCCGTGCGTGAGTAATTCCATCGTAGGCTTGCTGGACGGTGATGGGTTGGATGAGATTTATCATGTAATCGAGTTAGTTTTGTTAGGGTTTGATCCCCAGTATCCATTATGTTCTGAGATTGATGTTGCTATGACTTTGCTATGCTTAATGCTTGTCACTAGGGCCCGAGTGCCATGATTTCAGATCTGAACCTATTATGTTTTCAGGAATATATGTGTGTTCTAGATCCTATCTTGCAAGTCTATAGTCACCTACTATGTGTTTTGATCCGGCAACCCCGAAGTGACAATATTCGGGACCACTCCCGGTGATGACCGTAGTTTGAGGAGTTCATGTATTCACTATGTGTTAATGCTTTGGTCTGGTACTCTATTAAAAGGAGGCCTTAATATCCTTAGTTTCCACTAGGACCCCGCTGCCACGGGAGGGTAGGGCAAAAGATGTCATGCAAGTTCTTTTCCATAAGCATGTATGACTATATTCGGAATACATGCCTACATTACATTGACGAATTGGAGCTAGTCCTGTGTCACCCTATGTTATGACTGTTACATGATGAACCGCATCCGACATAATTATCCATCACTGATCCAATGCCTACGAGCTTTTCACATATTGTTCTTCGCTTATTTACTTTTCTGTTGCTACTGTTACAATCACTACAAAACCCAAAAATATTACCTTTGCTACTGTTACTGTTACTTCCATATTACTTTGCTACTAAATACTTTGCTGCAGATACTAAGTTATCCAGGTGTGGTTGAATTGACAACTCAACTGCTAATACTTGAGAATATTCTTTGGCTCCCCTTGTGTCGAATCAATAAATTTGGTTGAATACTCTACCCTCGAAAACTGCTGCGATCCCCTATACTTGTGGGTTTCAAGACTATTTTATGGCGCCGTTGCCAGGGGGCATAGCTCTATTCTTTGAGTCACTTGGGATTTATATCTGCTAGGCACTATGAAGAACTTGAAATACGATAAAACAAAATTTTATCCCTCAACTACGAGGGGAGGTAAGGAACTGCCATCTAGCTCTGCACTTGATTCACCTTCTGTTTTGAGTAAGCTTGCGACACCTAAACCTGCTTCTGCTATAAGTTCTGATATGTCACATGTTATTGATGATGCCACTTCTGCTATGCATGATACTTATGATGAAACTACTTCTATGTTTGATACTACTGTGCCACTTGGTGAATTTCTTGATGAACAATTTCCTAGGGCTAGAGAGAATGAAATTATTGAAACTGATATTATTGAAGATAGTGATGATGAAGGTTCTCCCCCTAAATATGAATTGCCTCTTGTTCCTGAGGGTTATGTTATGGATGAAGAAACTGCTAGAGATTTCCTTGCTTGCAATGATAGATCCGATCTTAAGAAGTTATTAGCTAAACTTAAACAGAAATCTCTAAATGCTAGAATGAAATGTGACCCTGCTTTTGCTACTTCACCTATCTTTGTTACTGATAAGGATTATGAATTCTCTGTCGATCCTAAGATAATTGCTTTGATTGAATATGATCCTTTTTATGGCAATGAATCTAAAACTGTTGTGGCACATCTTACTAGATTGAATGATATACCCACCCTGTTCACTAATGATGAGAAATCTTGCTACTATTATATCCTTAAGATATTTCCGTTCTCATTAAAGGGTGATGCTAAAACTTGGTTTAACTCTCTTGATCCTGGTTGTGTGCGTAGTCCCCAGGATATGATTTATTACTTTTCTGCTAAATATTTCCCCGCTCATAAGAAACAAGCTGCTTTAAGGGAAATATATAATTTTGTGCAAATTGAAGAAGAGAGTCTCCCACAAGCTTGGGGGATGCTTCTCCAATTACTTAATGCTTTGCCTGATCATCCTCTTAAGAAAAATGAAATACTTGATATCTTCTATAATGGACTAACCGATGCTTCCAAGTACCACTTGGATAGTTGTGCTGGTTGTGTTTTCAGGGAAAGAACAGTCGATCAAGCTGAATTGCTATTGAATAATATGTTGACTAATGAAAATAATTTGACACTTCCTGAGCCTACTCCTGAGCCTATTACTAAACCAACTCCGAAGAAAAGGGGAGTTCTATTTCTCAGTCCTGAAGATATGCAAGAGGCAAAGAAATCAATGAAAGAGAAAGGTATTATAGCTGAAGATGTTAAGAATTTACCTCCTATTGAAGAAATACATGGTCTTAATTTACCTCCTATTGAAGTAACACATGGTCTAGATAACCCGACACAGGTAGTAAAGGTAATTTCCCTCTATAGATTTGAGGAAGGTGATATTTCTCGTTATAAGTTTGCTAGCCAATGCTTAGATGAGTTTGATAATTTTATTGTTATACAAGAAAACTTCAATGCTTACGTTGGTAGACAATTGAAAAGTGATTATATGTCTAGATTTAAAGGTGAACTTAAACTCATTAGTAAACATGCTTCTATGGTTATCACTCAAGCAGAACAAGTACTTAAAGCTCAGAATGATTTGCTCAATGAATTGAATAATAAACATGATTATGCTGTTAGAGTGGCTACTAGAATTGGTAGAATGACTCAGGAACCTTTGTATCCTGAAGGCCACCCTAAGAGAATTGAGCAAGATTCTCAGAAATAATTTAGATGCACCTAGTTCTCCTAAAAAGAAGAAAAAGAAAAATGATAGGACTATGCATGCTTCTAGTGAACCTATTGTAGAAACACCCGAGAATCCCAATGATATTTCTATTTCTGATGCTGAAATACAATCTGGTAATGAACATGAACCTAGTGATAATGTTAATGATGATGTTCATGTTGATGCTCAACCTAGTAATAACAATGATGTAGAGATTGAACCTGCTGTTGATCTTGATAACCCACAATCAAAGAATCAACGTTATGATAAGATAGACTTTGTTGCTAGGAAGCACGGTAAAGAAAGAGAGCCATGGGTTTCCTCCTAAACCATCAAAGAAAAAGGATGATGAGGATTTTGAGCGCTTTGCTGAAATGATTAGACCTATCTTTTTACATATGCGTTTGACTGATATGCTTAAAATGAATCCTTATACTAAGTACATGAAAGATATTGTTACAAATAAAAGAAAGATACTAGAAGATGAAATTTCCACCATGCTTTCTAATTATACTTTTAAAGGTGGAATACCTAAGAAACTTGGTGATCCAGGAGTACCAACTATACCATGCTCTATTAAAAGAAATTATGTTAAAACTGCTTTATGTGATCTTGGAGCCGGTATTAGTGTTATGCCTCTCTCTTTATATCATAGACTTGAATTGAATAAGTTGACACCTACTGAAATGTCTTTGCAAATGGCCGATAAATCAACTGCTATACCTGTCTGTATTTGTGAGGATGTGCCTGTTGTGGTTGCAAATGTTACTATTTTAACGGACTTTGTTATCCTTGATATTCCCGAGGACGATAGTATGTCTATTATTCTTGGTAGACCCTTTTTGAATACTGCAGGGGCTGTTATTGCTTGCAACAAAGGTATGTCACTTTTCATGTTAATGGTAATGAGCATACAGTACACTTTCCGAGGAAACAACCTCAAGTTCATAGCATCAATTCTATTGGAAAATTTCCATCGATTATTATTGGAGGTTTTGAATTTCCTCTTCCTACTGTCAAGAAGAAATATGATATTCTTATTATTGGGGATGTTCATATCCCCGTTGAGGAAACCTAGTGTTATTCGAAATTTCTCCGGTTCCATGTTATTCAGAATGAGTTTGTTAACAAGACTTGATCAACCTTGTTAGTGGATTCCTTTCGATGATCATGAGATGGATGAAGTTAGAAGGCACAACCTTCTGTACCCTCTTTCTACTTTCTTTTATTTAGAATAAATAAAGCAAATAGTATTTTCTGTCTATTTTCTGAATTATCCATGCAATAAAAAATATCCTGGAAATAAAAGTTCTCCAAATGCCCTGCCAATTTTATATGATTTTTTCTGGAATATTTGAGAATATTTGGCACTTAGAGCACAGCAGGGGAGCAAGCACCTAGCCACGAGGGTCCAGGGCGCGCCCCCTGCCTCGTGAGCCCATGGTGGCTCCCCTCCACTTATTCCAGCTACCACACACTCCTTTTTCCTCCCCAAAAAATTACCAACCAGCTCAAGCACGAGTTCTAGCTCATTTTGCTGTGATTTTCGATCTCCTTGCTCAAAGCACCTCTCACAAAACTGCTTTAGGGGATTGTTCCTTGGTATATGACTCCTCCAATGATCCAATTAGTTTTTGTTCTAGTGCTCTATTCATTGCAAATTTTTGCTGCCTAGGTGACCCTGTTCTTAAGCTTTCATGTCAAATTTTTATGGTCCCAAGTAGTTCTAATGCATGATATAGTCTCTAAGCACTTGTGGGAGTAGTTGCTATCAATCTTATTGAGTTTGGTTCACTTTTATTTTGAGTTACTAAAAAATTTCAGAATTTTTCGGAGGAAGAAATATGTTTAGGAAAATGTATCAAGGTGGTTCTTTAAGGAACACTACAAAAAAACACTTCCGTGATGATACGTGTTTGTCACAGTAGGTCGCGTTTTTTGTCATGCATGTACATACATGACGATTTTATGACAGAATCAAGATAGTCATACCTGTGCTGTCGTAGAAGTGTTCCATGACATTACCAAAATTATCATCACGGAAGTGTCCACTTCCATGACGATAAATCGCGCGTCACAGAAGGGCTTTCATCAAGGGTGACCGACACGTGGCATCCACCGTAACGGAATGCCGTTAAGCTACCGGGTTGGGTCTTGGATCCGATAACCCGTTAACAGCCCCGACCAATGGGGATTTTCCACGTGTAAAATCATCATTGGCTGGAGGAAACACGTGTCGGCTCATCGTTGGGACAGATGACATCCACTCATTGGACAGAAGGCGCCTATGATACGTCGACACGTGGCACGACCCAATAGTAGCCCATTCATGTGAAAAGGCCGGCCCGTTTGACTTGGTCAAAAGGTGGTGGGCCGGCCCATGGAAAGCCTGTTAACGGCCTGTTCGCATATAGCCCATTTACAGCCGCTAACCCAAGGCCCGTTACGCCATATCCGAATTAGGCCCAGTAGCATCATCTGGGCCATCCAATATGATTCCAGCCCGTTTTCACTTATGGCCCATGTATGGCCCATGACGTCTTTCGGCCCATATGAGGCCCTTTGTAACTCTTGGCCCATTAACGGCCCGTGGTGAAACTGGCCCGTAATGAACAGTGTATCACTTTATACCCATTAACGGCCCGTGGTGAAACTGGCCCGTAATGAACAATGTATCACTTTATACCCATTAACGGCCCGTTATTCCGTTGGGCCATTTCCAGCCCAAGTTATCTTTCGGCCTTCTGAGGGCCCATTTATTCTAGGGCTCATTTGCAGCATTCGGTTACTTACGGCCCGTTACTGTAATTTTCTGCTTGTGGGCGAAATTTAGCCCGTCGTTACAGTCGGCCCGTTTGTGGACCGTTAATCTGTTGGCCTATTTTCATAGCATCACCAAATACGGCCTATTAACGGCCCGTTATGGTCAGCCCATAAAACGTACGATTTCCACTCTAGCCCGTCTATGGCCCATTAAAGGCCCGTACAAGACCCATAAATGAGTCGGCCCGTACGAGGCACATGGATCCTACGTGACGTAGAAGGCCCATGGATCCGACGGCCCATTGAAGGCCCATGGATCTGATGGCCCATTGAAGGCCCGTGGTTCCGACGGCCCATTGAAGGCCCATGGATCCGACGGCCCGTACATGGCCCATGGACCGTACGGCCCGTGGACGGCCATGGTCACTACAACATTTGGGCGAGTTGGCCCCTGTTTGAACGATATAGCATATTCAAAGAATTATCCTACTCAATACTATCACCTCTAAAAAACATACACTATACAACAAAGAGACCAAGGCATATAAACGTAGAATAATCCTACACTATACAATAAAGAAATTACAGCCGATTATACACACTCGGCATTATGGTTCGGCACAGGTGATAATAAAGCATACACAAATAGCAAATTACATACACTGGGCAAATACAGCTCATACATCATGGACGCACATCAACTTAACTCCATTTGAACTATAATCTCTTCAGAAAATAGGATTGGCCAGATTCAGATAGCACAAATTTCTGTCTACAAAATCTCCAATTCCTTCGTGGTTACCTCAGTGTCTTGTTTTATTTTTTTGACTCCTGCATCTAATACCTGCATGTCCAGTCTCAACTTGTTGATTATAAGTTGACAATCATGTACACGTTGTCTTTCCACCTCTAGTTGATGCTCGAGAACATCAGCACATTCCAATTCCAATCCATAATCATTCGGTAACGGCCATGCCACACTGCTCGCAAATCTTTGTGTTGATGTCACTTCATCCTGAAATGTTTCTGTAAGTACACATGACTAGGGTAAAAATATAGTTACAACAGTGAAGCAAGCAAGACACTATTTTGTACTACATGACAAAACATGACTAATAATAATGTTACACGTCATGAAGCATAAGCAGGTGATATTTTAAAAATTATAAAAAATATAGTCTGTGCAGCCTGCATACAGAAATCCCTCTTAGCTCACCAGAGGAGCATGATGTTGGGGCCCAATCGAAAACACAGACAAGTTACAAATTTAGACAACACGTTGCGTATAAGTAAGCAAGCAGTTGGCCATTATGTAGCTCAATTAAAGTCTTAGGGAGCATAATGAACAACAGAGGGTTTCATATAAACATACTATAGTAGGCAAAACTATGCAATCATTAGCGTAGTATAAGCTAGATTGTGGGCCTCATGCAATAATAGTTGGTTAATAGACTTCAAAGCTTCAGGCACACTTCGGCAGAGTAATTAAATGGTAAGGCCTTTAATTATGTCAACTAATAGTTATACAAGTACCCAACATGAGGCATGATTCTTTGGGCATCTCATTAACTGAGGACAAATAAAGCAGTTGAAAAGAGCAAATTAACTATGCCTGAAACAAACAAGGAATTGAACTGTTGAGTTGCATACAATGACTTACCTTAGCAGGTTGAATAGGCTCAGCGCAGCTCCTACTTCTCTTGCAAGGCTCCTTCCTACCATCTTGTACTTGGAAATCCTCAATCTTATCTTCATTGCACCCCCTCTACAAGGTGACACAAACTAGTTACTCATCTCCTTGGAAGATAAATATGCATACTTTCTAGTCTGTGAACACAAAAGGATGAGATTATAACAAAACAACACCACATAATGAAACATGCCGCTTCTCTTGCACTTGCACACAATGAAATGATCATTTACTATGTCTGCACTATGTAAAAACTAGGCATACCTTCGAACTGGATCTCCAGGTACTCTTGGAGAGCTTACTTTAGTGTACAGCCAAACCTTTATGTCACCTATGAGTTAGACAAGGCCCCACTATAACAGCCCTTAGTGTTTAAATCGTTGACAAGCTCTGTTAGAGTGTTAGGTCAAGAACAACAAGTAATCAAAGCAAACAGTCCTAGTATGGTTGGCTGATGCAAACAAGCAATTGAACAGATGTGTGAGCAAATCTTACATATCAAGAAAAGAAGCAAAGAAGGAGGCATAAAGACCATCACTTGACTAACCAGATTTAAGGGGCATTTAAACATCATGTGCAACGTATGAATAAACATAAACATTGCATATTCCAGATTCTACAATGGAATGCACATGTATTAGGTTATGCCATGTATGATGATGCCTAAATGTAAAGATAGTAGGCATGAGTGATTCATCATTGCACGCACAATTGAACTGCAGGTTAAGGGCCAGTTCGATTCCACCTTTTCAGGGCTTATTGTCAAAATAAGCCATAAAAGATGTAAAGAAGTCATTTTTGAGTTATGGGCTTGGGCTTAACTAATTTCGCTTTGGAGGGGGGTGTTTCGGGTAGAACCTCACTAAAAATTGAAGGGAAGAGGAATAGTGAAATGACTCTATTGTCTGCCTATATTACACTCAAAATGCAACTGCTGACGCCCGTGTCACACCTGACCCTCAAGTAAAAACAAGCACGCAAGCGTTCATTGCCCTGCCCGCTTGCATCTCCTCTCCCCTTTCCCTCTACCTCGATCCCCTGCCTGGAGCACTAGGGTTCCTCCAGTGAGCCGTCGCCACTGGTCCCATCTGGCCTGGTCCTCGACGATGATATGTCCAGCTAGGCTACATGGCCGGCGGGTAGGGACAAATCTCCCTGGCTGCTCCTCCCTTTGGAGCCGCCCCTCGTTCTCATGGTCTCCAGCAGCTACTCCACTGTGGTTCGTCCAACGCACTATTCCGGCGGGCGCTGCACAACTAAGGCTGATGCCACACTACGACAGAAGGCACCTTATTCCCCCTCCCCTCCTCCCAGGCCATGGCCTTGAGGTGCCGTTGAAGGATGAGCTCATCCAACAAGGTGAGGATCTCCTCGGATTTTTTGCCAAATTTTCATTTTGATCCACTATACGATAAATTGCTATGAGCTGCTTCTGTTGCTGCTATATGATGCATTGCTATGAGCTGCTCTTGCTGCTGCTATATGATGAATTGCTATGAGCTGCTGTTGCTATATGATGAATTGCTATGAGCTGCTGCTGCTGCTATATGATGAATTGCTATGAGCTGCTGCTGCTGCTATATGATGAGTTGCTATAAGCTGCTCCTGCTGATGCTATATGATGAATTGCTATGAGCTGCTCCTGTTGCTGCTATATGATGAATTGCTATGAGCTGCTCCTGCTGCTGTTATATGATGAATTGCTATGAGCTGCTCCTGCTGCTGCTATATGATGAATTTCTATGAGCTGCTGCTGGTATATGATGAATTGCAGACTGCTGCTGCTGTATGATGAGTTGCTATGAGCTGCTGCTGCTATATGATGCTTTCAGGTGGTGCTGCTATATGAGAATAACCAGCCACTTGGACCATCGAATTTCAATAAATAATTGTTCTTCATTTAAATGTGGGTCATGCGTTCTTCGTTTAAATTAGGCAATGGGATCTCTATGGAAAACACTGAACAAAGTAGATTGTGCCAAGTAGATGGTATCTTTGTATTTGCATTTTGAGCAAATAGTGATGGTCTGTTTTCCTATCATATTAATTACTGCACTGGGTTCAATTTGTGATGTTTGCAAGTCAAATTAATTTTCATATGGGCAGCAAAGTGAAAAAAATATAATGCAATCTAGACTTTCCACTGATCATACCAAAGATAAGCTGAAAACGCAATGAAAAGAACTAGTTGGCTTATTACATGGAGCTTATATTCACAGGTGCTTATTTTCTTAGGATAACTCGTAATAACTGTCCCTAAGAAACTTGGCTAATAGAACTGACATACAAATAACATGCCACGATGATTGCAATGGAGGAGTGACGCACAATGTATAGGTTCACCGCTGCCTCTCCTTTTTTTGTGATGTTCCATGAAATTGCCATACATCTTGTACTTTTTCATTGTGTAACCCTATCTGCAAGTTGACACGGCTAATTTCAGACATCTCTACATGATACTACATTGCATATCCCTTGCGCATATTTAAACCACCAATTAACGATAGTGTGCGTTCCATAAACTAGCCATGACTCTGTATGTTGGACTAGCAGGCACTCTAAGGGAGCCTAATGTAGTGCACTAGAATTCCTACATGCCACCTACGATTTTGTGTAATGTACTGCCCCTGTTCCTAAATATATGTCTTTGTATTCACAGATGTATATAGATGCATTTTTGAGTGTAGATTCACTCATTTTGCTCCGTATGTAGCCTATAGTGGAATCTCTAGAAAGATTTATATTTAGGAACAGAGGTACGAGATAGTATCATGTATGACATCTACATATCTAATTTAGCAGCCAGTAGTAGAAATCATTGTCTGCACAAAGGGATTACTGGTCGAAAATCCTAGCAAAGCACGCTGGCAGGCACAGAACAATACAAAAGAGAGAGAGAGAGACACACTTACAAGATCATAGCAATACCTTAGTCCAGGATCTTGGTTGGCCAAGCTGTTAGATCTAGAAGAAACATCATCCTTGTAGTTTTTGCCAGCTGCATAACAGGTAACAGCGACCGGGTAGTATATTTGAAGTACATCGGGCAGGTGATGCTGGATGGGTTTAAAGGTGACAAGTACCTAGGCCGTGGCGGGTGCTTGGCATCTCTCCAGACGGTGGGAATCAAGTTAGAAACGTCAAGGGTGATGACACTGCACTGGCTGTCGGGGTCCGGTAAGGAGATCTAAAACCGTTGAGTAGGGTGTTTGTGGAGCGGCTCCGGTAGGGTGGACTACGGTGTGGGCGAAGCGGATCTGTGGCCGTGGATGAGGGCGTAGGTGAAGCTGCTCCGGTGGTTGGGTTAAGGATGGTGTCAACAACGCGGATCTGTGGCCGTGGACGGGGCGTCAGAAGCTACTCTGGTGGTTGGGTTAAGGATGGTGTCGATGATGCGGATCTGCGGCCATGGACGGGGCGTCAAAAGCTGCTCCGGTGGTTGGGTTAAGGATGGTGTCGACAATGCGGATCTGCGGCCGTGGACGGGGCGTCCGAAGCTGCTCCGGTAGGTTGGATGAGGGTGCGAGGAAGCGGATCTGAGGCCGTGGACTTGTGAGTTGGCAAAGCGGCCCCGGTAGGGTTGAGAATGGTATAGGCGAAGCTACTCCGGTAGGGTTGACGATGGTGTCGGCGAAGCGACTCCGGTAGGGTTGAGGAAGGTGTCGGCGAACAGGATCAGAGGCTGTCGACAGGGGCGTCGGTGTGGCGGCTCCGGGGTGTGTGGACGAAGCGTCTCCGGTGGGGAGTACGAATGAGCCACTGCAGATGCGCGGTGGTTGACGAGAGTACCGGCGAAGCAGATCCGGCGCCGTGGACAAGGCCGACACTGAATGGGTTGTGGTATAGTGGTGGATGAGCAGTCTACTTTTTCTAGGGGAGGTGGGAGGGGTAGATGCGGCCGCAGAAGCAGATCCGGCGAGGTGGACGCTGCTGGCAGTGAATGGGCTATGGTACGCCGGTGGATGAGCAGTCTAGGGTTTTGAGAGGGGAGGGGAGAAAGGGCGATGAAGTAAGGATGGCGTAATGTAAGATGCTCTGGTGCTGTGGAGTTAGTCATTTTTGCGGGAGGGGGAGATGAAATGGGGGTGTCGTGTAGTGGGGGGAACCGGAAGTTACCAAAGCAGCCCCGCCCTATCATGTAGATGAGGGCGGTATTGTAACTGTTGGTCTTCGTGCACCAAGGACAAAAGGGGAATTTCGCATGCTAAAGACTAAGGTGGCGGAAATTTTAGAAGGAGTGGGGAGATTTTGCCGCCTGCGGGATCGTTCGTATCCAGTTTCAACTAATTTTGGACCGTGCTAGTGGGAAGGTCATGCTAGACTGTGTACACAGGGCACGCGTCAGCAGTTAATAACTGGTGTGAAGTCCACCCTAGAAAAAAAGACAATAACTCGGGATGATGCGCCGATAACTTGGACGTTCACACGGGCGTGGCCAATCGTACGGGTGTAGTGGCGCGTTCACAAAAGAAGGGATCAAACGCTCATCCTATGTATTTCTCATGTAAATAGATAATTTAGTGCCATTGGTTATTTACTTTAAACATAATGCATTTATGTGTTAGTGTAGAGGCGCACAAAAAGAAATGGATATTGTAGTCCACTACTTAAAAGTGTTACCTCATATGATTACATAGCCTCCATTTCATAAATTGCGTACCCGTTGAATTCATATATGAATATTACATATATTACTTAAAAATAGAAATTTAAATCATCCAAGACTAATGAATTTGAATGCAAGAGTAACAATGCTGCATGTACATGATAGCTACATTGGTTGTTTGAAGAAACATCACTGTAACTTTGGCATGCACAACTGAAAAGGTTTATTTAAATAGAAAAAATGTGATATGTGAGTGTCCAATCTTTATAGCGTTGAATGGATATTGTACCTTTGGCCATGATACGAACTAGATATTGACTTATGTTCAAGCGATGCACGTCCACGATCGCGAGATAGTGATACGTGAATGAATTGTGTAATCTCTCTCACACGCATACATATATCATTTCCCTGTGGGCATCGGAATCACACACGCGCACTTCGTGTATTTCTCTCCCTCCGTCGGGGTTAAATTCGTCTTTCTACCCTGTCATACAAGTCTCTCACACAGAAACACACACGCTCTCTCTGTCTAACACGCCCACCCCTTTAATTCCACCCACCCACAGCCACTAATGTCTCAAAGTATAATAATGTCTCTGACACATATGCCTAAGGTTAACTCGAGTTCCGGAACCATATGAATACATACAATGGGATTCCAACAGAGCACCTTTTGTTTTGAGATTTCTCTCTCTCTCTCTCTCTCTCTCTCTCTCTCTCTCTCTCACACACACACACACACACACACACACAAACACGCGCGCGCGCGGTCACATTGTTTCTCGCTTCATTTTTTCCGGCACTTGCATGCACACACACCATTTGTTTATCTTCGTGAGGCTTTAAGTATGCCTCGCACAAATGCTATCTACCTATCCCTTAATATATCTAGATATGTGTCACACAAACTCCTTCTCCCTACTAGCAAGATGCCCATGTGTTGCACGGAACATCAAGATGCATTTGCATGAGAAGTTTATCTTGTGGGAGAAAATGATGAACGAGGGAATGCCTTATTTGCAAATGCGGAGAGGGGTGTGGGTATCTTTTTGCAAAATTGCCATAGTTTCCTTCCTATCCGTCGGATATAAATCGGATGGCCTATATTGCAGGATGGCAGGAACACCATCATCACCAACTCTGTTATTTTATAAGAGTAGAGATATGTGAGTGTCACTGCCCCCCCCCCCACACTCACACACCCACAGTTCCCAGCACCGAAGGAGTAGGGTGACACCTCGATCTTGATACTAATCTATCGACTGGCTTCTCTCTCAAACACACACACACACACACACACACTACCTGACACCGAAGGAGTAGGGTGGCACATCGATCTTGATAATAATCTATCTACTCCTGTTTTAAACACATACACACACACACTCGCTAGTTGTGCCTCTGTGCCTACCGCACACACTCTTGATACGTCTTTCTCTCCCTCCCCCAACAATGACAGCAGAAGGGTGACAACTCGATCTCATCATAATCTGTCAATTGGTTTCTCTCTCAAACATTGTGTCTCGGTGCCTTGCTCGGTAGCCCCCTCGATATGTAGACTTCTCGCGCGTGCACAGCTGTAGTGATGATGACGCTGAACCCAGTGTGCCTTGTTTTTACCGGCCTCATGTGATAGTTTTCACCCTGTTTTCTGTTAATTAACAAGGCAACCTTTTCTTTGTTACTACTAGTGAATCTGAAATCATTTGGGGAAGACATAAAATATATCACTTCAACCCAATTATCACAGAAACTATTTTAAAAGAAATTCGCTAGCTGCCCGTGCGTTGCACGAAACATCAAGATGCGTTTGTATGAGTAGTTTATCTTGTGAGAGAAAAGGCTGAACGAGGGAAGGCCTTATTTGCGAATGTGGAGAGACGTGTGGGTATATTTTTGCAAAATTGCCATAGTTTCTTTCCTATCCATTAGATATAAACCCGACGACCTATATTGCAGGATGGCACGCACACCATCATCACCAACTCTGTTTTCTACTCCCTCCGTTCCTAAATACTCCCTCCGTCCGAAAATACTTGTCATCAAAATGGATAAAAAGAGATGTATCTAAAACTAAAATATGTCTAGATACATTTCCTTTTATCCATTTTGATGACAAGTATTTCTGGACGGAGGGAGTATTTGTCTTTTTAGAGATTTCAACAAGTGACTATGACCGGACCTTACCAACATACTCAAAAAAGTAGTCCATAATTTTGATGTTACCCTCTTTTCTTGGCGGTGCAGTGCCATCTGCATACCTCATAAATAAATCAAGGACAAATCTAACCCCTTCCTGAAAAGACATACGGAGCAAAATGAGTGAATCTACAATCTAAATAAATCAAGGACAAATCTAACCCCTTCCTGAAAAGACATCTGTATGTGGTAGTCCATTTGAAATCTGAAAAATACAAATATTTAGGAACGAATGGAGTATAAGAGTAGACATGGAGATATATCTCCAGCATGGTCTACAACAAAAATGTGCTGGGCTGGTTAGTGCTGGATGCTCGCAACACGATGATATGAGTTCGAATTTTGTCTTTTAACTTTAGATTTTTATATTATATATTACTTATTTAATATATACTTCTTTCGCTACTGTATTGACAGTGGAACCCACAGAGTACTTAGAATACAAGATTAAGGATGGACTTGTTTCTTTTTAACTTTCTGTACGAAGCTGTGGCTACCCTGCAAGTCACGTGTACACTGTATATGCAATTAACTTTTTATAGAGGGACAATCATACAGACAATTAACTCAAATGGATTGGATGTCACTCTATTATTTTCAGCATAAGAGCATCTCGAGCGGCAGCCGGCAAATTTCCTCCCGCTTCCTTCCGCGGAGGACGACATCAAACGCCAGCGGCATACATTTTTACAACTCTAACCAACCAGATGAAATTCGTGCAAACACAGACTGATTTCATATAAGCATGAAGGATTTCATATAAAAAAGCCGGATCTTCATATAAACATGATGGATTTCATTACATTTACATCAACTAAGCGGTGCCAATTCGGCTCTCTTGTATAATTAATACTCCCTCCGTCCGGAAATACTTGTCCTAGAAATGGATGTATCTAGACTTATTTTAGTTATAAATACATACAATTTATCCATTCTTAGAACAAACATTTCCATCCAGCTACAGAGGGAGTAAATAATCTAAATGGCCGCCCGCGGATCCCTTTGTCTTCCTCAGTTCCGTCAGACACTTGCGGGGTCGATGAAGGTCCTATTTGTGTAGGTGCGTGGGACTTTTGAGGAGCCTCCTACTGGATTGATACATTGGTTCTCAAAAATTGAGGGAAATAGTTACGCTACTATTGCTGTATCACCCTTTCCTCTTCAAGGAAAACCAACGCAAGCTCAAGACGTAGCACAAATCAAGCAACACAGATATTTTTCTTGGAAGACACATTTGCACGTAGCGATGACTTGAGAGTAGTGCAAAGGTTTGAGCAGAGGAATTCGTTTAATGAAGTCGCACAACAAGACGATGCTTACACTGCTCCTGATGTACAAGATAACACAGATGTTCCTAATATCTTTCAGAACCATCACATCAATGACGCTGGAGAAAAGATTGCATGTCGTGCTGTGGACATACAAGAGTTGATCAAGAAGAAGCCAACGTTCGAGGATGTTGAGGACGAACAAGAAGATTACACCATGGGGAATTAAGTTTCAGACTGATACACGTGGCGAAGATGTTGACGCTGCTGCTGCGGATGATGATTACATTGATTTCGTCATATTTTCCTGTCAGAAGACGTTTTTTATCTACTATGTGAAATTGTGTTTGCTATGACAACTGAAACCTGATGAACATCTTGTTTAGTATTTTCCTGTGAGAACATCACTTGTTATGTATGCTGATTTGTGTTTGGTGATTGTATGATGACTAAAACATGATGACATTGTTGTTTAGTTGTAGTCATATTTGGCTGTGAAACTTGAATTTGATGACATAGTTTGCTGTTGGACTACAATTCGCTCGACGTCTTCGAATGAGAACAAAGCTGACCAGACAGGTCCTCAGCTAATTTATTTATTTATTACCAAAAGGGCCTTTGCTATTCATTTATTTATGAGCAAAAGGGGATACCCCCTGATTTTCATTAATAGAAAACATTAGATGTTCACAACACTATGCCCAGCTTGCTACACAGGTTTCATTCATTACTAGTTTCAACAAAGTGCTCATGTCATAGTCACTGAATACATCACGAATGCTACATACACTGCAAATAAAGAGACAATCATCCTACAGAGCACATCGATTTTTTCCATTATCTTCACAAGCTCTTTCATCTCCTCATTGCTGTCAAGTCCGTTCAGCAGTTGTTGCTTGGCCATGATCAAAGGAACTGCATCTTTAACCTTCTGCTCCGCATCTTCCTCTTCTTCCGTTCCTTCAGTTACTTGTCCAACACCCCAATCTGCTGGTATTGGGATTCCTCGGCTAACCAAATAATCAGCGTAGTTGCACTCCCCCACATCAACAACTTCCCAGAAATACAAATCACACGAATCTTCCCTTTTATGCATGAATCAAATTGGAAGATCATCAACCAAACTATTAAAAAAATCAGCAACTGAAAGCAGCAGAACAACACTTAAACATATTATTACCCCATGATTCGGGCATTTGTAGAAGACTCGGCCAGGGTTGAGGATTGTGGTTGACACGCGACGGATGACTCTGCGTGATTTGCACCAGTGGCACCACACCAACGGCAGCGGGTTGCGATGAGCAACCGGCTATGGTGCACGTGTCGGCGGGGGTGTGATGAGACCCACAGGCGATGGTACGGGTGGCGACTTGGCGCATATTTGGTTGTTGCCTGCTGAAGAGCAGGTGGACGAGCAGCCAGCGGACATGGTTGCTGCGGCCAGAGCTTCTGATGCTAGGCAGAGTAAGTAGAGAAGAGGAGAAGTGAACGTTGGATATGTCAGTTTCATTACTTGTTGAGTAGCATAGCACCATATATAGTCATAGTCTAGGTTTGGATTCGAACCAGCTACAGGAGCACGTCTCTTTTTTTTCTAAAACTTAGCAATGTCTCTTTACTGGTACACTAGCTTGTTATGTATGCCTTCTCAAGTCTTTGATTCCTCCACCTGACATCTGGGACCCACCGGAAGGGCCTCTATATTTCGGGAAAAAAATGTGGCCCCCGCTGACAGGTCGGACCCACCAGCTATCTTTGCACGCAAGGAAGTGCCTCCTTATTACACAAAAAAAATGAATACTCCCCCTGCCAGCTGGAACCCAGCATCATGGGAGGCTGACTTGTGGGCCTACCAAGTTGAAGGGGACGGAGGGCTTTGTCAACTTAGTCAATATGAACGATTCTAGCTCCAGTTACCGTACGATGTTCATCCAACGGCAGTAGTGCTTCTTCAACCTCTGGTCTTCTTGCTCCAGCCGCCCAAACCAGCGTCGGTCGTGTCGTGTGCTCATGCCTCCCGTGGCTGGCTGTGATGCCGTGGAGGCCTCACCGCCCCTACTACTCCCACCGCTCGCCAGGCCATCCTCTACTCGCCCACACCCCCTGTTATTCTGCGGCGACGGTAGCCTCACACCACAGCCGAACCAGTGAACCCTCGTACTCCTCTCCGCGTGGACATCCACTGCCTCGTCTTCTCTGGCTCCGCGTCGTCCCCTTCCTAGGCCTCGCCGTCGTCCACCGCCTTGGTGCTCTCGGCGCGGCGTGGTCAATGTGGTCAACGATCGACTTCCATCGGAAGAGTACTGTACGGGGAGAGGCTGACAGCTAGGTCCACGACCGCAGCTGGGTCCACGGCCACAGCCCAGTTTTTTGTGATTTGCCAAGTAAGTCGCTTTGTCAGGCCTGTTGGGCTACAAATCTTTTAATACGAGGAGAGCTTCATTCGACTAGCCGAGAAAATGGCCTATCAGTAATGAGAAATGGGTTGTACATTTCTAAAACACATCAAACCGGCAATTAGTTTCAAATTTCTTTTTTTCATTTCGAGATTTTAAATTGCATTGATTTTTATGCATGGACAATTTGTTGGATTTTATATTGATATACGTTTATTTTTAAAATCAGTTTGAATGTGACTCGAAATTTCGGGATTAAAAACAGTTCGGACCGCACCGAAATATGCAAAATTTCGTATAATTTTTTAACCGTGGCCACAATATGGGCTGTAAGCTATTTATATATAAAAAGTGATTTAGAGGCTAACCAGAAAAAAGAGAAATAAGCTAGAAAATCCCACAAAAATTAGGAAAATCCGACCATTAATTTAGTAAATCAGAAAATTAAAGCCATTAGATCAACATTTACATCTAAAAAATTACCCACCAATGCCACAAAAAATTAGACATGTTTAATTTACACTAAAAGCACTTTATAGCCCCAAAACGGTTTTTCCTCCTATTAAAGAACACATCCTTCATCCGCCGCATAAACCCTATCCCTGGACCTGCCGCAGGAAGCAGTCGTTCGAGCTCAAACCCCATGGTGATCGTTCCTAACGTCCCCATCTCCAGCCTGCCCACGTGGTCCATGTCGCCCTCCAAGACCCCCCCTGAACCGAAGCTATCGTCAAGAAATATATACCACACGAGCTTCACCAGCGTTGCCCCAGAGGGGATCGTTAAGGTCACTATTCGCACACGAACACGTCACCGTGTATCTCCAACGCCGAGGGTGATGCACCGCAGCTCACGTCGAAGGAGACCCATCCGGAAGCGCGGTACGCAAGCAATCCGGCAGGCGCTTTTGAGCACCCAAAACCCACACGCCCGGGAGGGACCCCGTCTGGACGCGCGGCGGATATGGGTTGTCCTAGGTCGGTTCGCCCGCCCCTAGAGCCTCGAGGATCGCTGCCCTTCAATGAAGAACAAACGAAGAACGAGAGAGAAAGAACAAGGGAGAGATGTAAAACTAGGGTAAAAAGTAGATTGATTGTTCGATTGTGTGTTGTTCAATCGGCCGTCACCCCTTAGGTATATAAGAGGCGGCTGGACTTCCCGTGCAAGGAAAAGGCTTGGATTCACGTCCAAAACCCTAGTCAAATTCGGATTGGTTTTGTCCGAACTTTCCAAAACTGTTCGGTTTAAACTGGCTGCACCTTGTGGGTCTTTTTTGTGGTGGTAAACGATCTCGGGTGGAAACGAGCCCAAAAGCAATCTTGACCGTTTCAACGAGAAGAACAACTTTTATGTTGAACATTTTTTGATCAGAGGTCATCTCGAGGGTCAAATCAGTCGTGCAAAACAGGCTATCCCTCGCGCTACCCATCAGACAGGGTGTCTGGTGGGGCGCGCCAGTTTTTGCCTCGTGACAGGGCTGTATTCCGATGGCTTTGACTTTTGCATACGAACTCGGATTGGAACGATTTTTATATCAAAATCGATCGTTTCGACGAGACGAAGACAATCCGTGTAGATAATTTTTCCATTTGAGATCGTCTTGGGGGCTTAATCAGCCAAACTGTACTCTGAATATAAGATCTTAGTACTTTGAGTATAGTTTCGGCCTTCGAGATAAAATCGGACTGCGATGACCCAAACTTCAAAGATGTTCATATTGACAATACGGGACTCTTTCATGAAGATCACTTCTCCATTTGAGGCCATCTTAAATAATTTATTGACCGTGCCAAAATCTGGTGTCAACACATGCCCCCCTGTTTTTCGGCAAAACTTGTGTGCCGAAAAATAACTTGCACGAAGTTTGTTCTAAGCACGATGTCAACACTCCATCGGCCATTTTGTACGTGCTTTGGATGATAAGTATATATCGGCCATTTAGATTAGCAACAAAAGTGAAGCTAATCGAACATATAATGATTTGGTAATACCTTTCATGATGTAAGAAATTATATTTTATCCCTGGATTAAAATAAGCCCATTGAGGGTTACCAATCATACCTGATGAAGAATTCCATGGCATAGGCATCAACGGCATTGTTGAAGAAAATGGATAATGTGTGGACCGAAGATGTTGAAACCTTCGGCTTGGTCCTTCGTAGCTTTCACTCTTTTCCTTCTTCACCTTTGTCGCACTCCTTGTAAAGGAAGCTCGCACATAATCCTTATTTTGAATATTTCCTTTGGGAACCCATGCCATATTTCTCTTTTCAAGTTCTTGTGCACTAAGCTTCTGCAACTCCTTCTTTTGCCAATACGATAAGTCGAGTGGGCATCCCAGCTGCGATTTTGTTTGAAGTAATGGCAATTCTTGTTTTACCTTGTGCACTCTCAACTTCTTCCCTTCAGATTTGGCACTTGATTGACTTGCCTCATTGCCTTTTGTAGCCAATGTCAACACTTTAATTGGCTCTTTTTCATTTGAGATCATATCTGAAGTGGCACTCTTACGACCATCTCTTTTGACGCGGTAGATTTGCTCAACCACCTCCTTGTTCTTCTTTGTGCACCAAACCGATTCTTTATGATTGAAACGGTCTTTGACACGTGATTGTTCAAATGTTGATCTCCTTGGAGCTGCATAGTATTGGCGAGATGGTCTAGAATAAGATGGAGAATGTGCCCTTGTATCATACCTGTCCCATGATGAATATGTATCTATATGAGCATAGGGAGGCATCCACGGCATTGGCATTGGCGGCCCAAAATAAGGATATGAATATGTTGCATTAAAATTATCACTTTGCCAATACCAATCCTCATATTTGCGCCTTGGGGGTGATCTTGGTTTCTTTGCATGATTTGGCCAATAAGCATTCTTCTCTTCACTCTTCTTTTGATATGTATCCAATAGCTCAGCGAAGGTGATTTTTGATCTCTTACACTTGCGCTTATTTCGGCCTTTGTTTCCTTTGGTTGTGCTTGCACCAATCATTGGATTTGCTTGTTGCCCACCAGTCCTTGGCGTCTCCATTGTAGCTTCGATGGAATTCTCGCCCTCAAAATTATGTTCATTATGCTCTTCAACAACTTCTTTACTTGAAAGCTTGACCCCATCACCTGCAGTTTTTACCTTCTCTTTAAATGGATTGGCTTGAAGCAGCCGATGCAAAAACTTCCTGTCATCGAGACCAATCGGAATAGACTGGTCATCTCTTGGTGTCTCAACAAATTTCAATCGTCCTTTATCAATGGCCGATTTAACTATTTGATGAAACATATTGCAATCCTCAAAATTATGTTTGAACGAATGATGCAACCTACAATACATTCGTCCTTGAATTGATGGCTTGACATGGTGATCAAGAATTCTTATGTAATTATTTTTTAGCAATAAATCAAATATTTGGTCACACATGCTTGAATTGAAGGTAAACTTCTTGCTTTCTAGCCGATCTTGCTGTGTGAACGGCTTTGAAGATAAGCAAACGAATGGTTCAGATTTAGAATCTTCCCATTCGGCTATACATTTGTTTTCCACTCTATCTCTAGTATCTTTGGATAAGATATTATATTAGCATCGGATTTCTTAAAATAAATTAACCTTGGCTTTAAACTTTCGATACGAAAATATTTAGAACACACATGTCTCAATTGAGACAAAGTGTAAGCCAAGTAAGAAATAAGCAAAGCTACCCAACTAGATATGAACTTTAGATAAAGCAACGGGGAAAGCTTTGGCCACAACAATAAGTCATTATCGGTCTTTATAAATAGTGCAATGGGTTACCTATATAGTCTATAATAATTTTGTTGCTAACAAGTAAATTACCCTTCTTCATTGGTCTTTCAAAATTACTTATGAGAATTTTTCTTATAGAAGCATCGACAATAAAGTTGCGACCAAATTGGAAGATAGGCAAGTCACTTGCTAGACATACCTCTTCAATTACGTTGGGAGAGCGTGATGGTTGTATCACTTGAATAATACTTTGTTCCACTTTTGAATGACTCTCCAATGCCTTGGCATCCTCTTTTTCTTTGATAGATTCGGTACACATACTATTTGATTCGTCTTTTTTAATAACTGAATTAACTTTGTTATCCGAATCACCACTCTTTCTTTCTTTGATTCGCAAGGTTGCTTGTTCTTGTCTAAATTCAGCAAACATTGCAGCTAGTCTATCTTTAAGCTTTTTTCGACCAATTTCAGCCCAATCTTCATCGGATTGCCCCCCAATACTTTGAGACGCTTTCGGCAATGGTGTGTTGCCGAAATTCTGTAATTGTGCAGGGGCAACATGATATGCTACGTTACTAGGTAAAGACACATGCGCTCTGGTAGAATTCTCACTTATTCGTCCATGAGCATGAAGGTGCGGAGCCGAGTCACGAATATCTACAATTGCGTATGGTGCCGAAAAATTCGTAGCATGAGGTGTAGCATACGATGTTTGAGGGTAATTGGCCGAATAACTAGTAGTGGCATGGCCAATTCCCCTATCCACCGGCACGTTTGGATTAACATACTGCAAGTTATTTGCCGATGAATAAAAAGTTGAAACGCTTTGTTGCATACTATTGGAAGTTCCTACATGGGGTGTCTCAACATGATTAACCGAACTCATCATGTTGTTCATCGACATATAGATTTGTGGGGTTGCCGATGCATGGGAGTTGGGATACATATGTTGCATGTTGCTAAAATTATATGAAGTTGAAGCATGAAGATTATTCTGAATCGGCTGTTGCACATAATTAGATGCATGATTGATAAAACTAGGGCTAGCCGATACAATATGATCATTAGACGATCTAGCAACAACATATGTATTATTTGCATCTACATAAGTGAATTGGGTATTCATGTTACCTTTGTAGATTGCAAACCCTAGATGACGATCTCTTCGTAGCAAGAACGGGTTGGAAACCGTTCAAAGCTTCGTCCCCAGTGGAGTCGCCAAAAAGTGTGTTGACGCTGGAACGCGTCACACGAACACGTCGATGTGTACCCGCAGCGCCGAGGGAGATGCTCCGCAACTCACACCGCGGGAGGCCGACTTCCAGCGCGATACGCAAGACAGCAAGCCGGCGCTTTTGGGACCCGAAACCCCACACGCCCGGGAGTGACCCCGTCTGGGCGCGCGGCGGCTATGGGCTGCCCTAGGTCGACCTGATCGACCCTAGGGCCTTGAGGCTTGCCGCCCTAAAAAGAAGAAGAACGAACGAAGAACGAGGAAGAAGAAGAACTAAGGTTAAGGAGAAAAGATAAAAGATAAAAAATGGTAGATTGATTGTTCGATTGTGTGTTGTTCAATCGGCCGTCACCCCTTAGGTATATAAGAGGCGGCTGGACTTCCCGTGCAAGGAAAAGGCTTGGATTCACGTCCAAAACCCTAGTCAAATTCGGATTGGTTTTGTCCGAACTTTCCAAAACTGTTCGGTTTAAACTGGCTGCACCTTGCGGGTCTTTTTTGTGGTGGTAAACGATCTCGGATAGAAACGAGCCCAAAAGCAATCTTGACCGTTTCAACGAGACGAACAACTTTTATGTTGAACATTTTTTGATCAGAGGTTATCTCGAGGGTCAAATCGGTCGCGCAAAACAGGCTATCCCTCGCGCTACCCATCAGACAGGGTGTCTGGTGGGGCGCGCCAGTTTTTGCCTCGTGACAGGGCTGTATTCCGATGGCTCTAACTTTTGCATACGAACTCGGATTGGAACGATATTTATATCAAAATCAATCGTTTCGACGAGACGAAGACAATCCGTGTAGATAATTTTTCCATTTGAGGTCGTCTTGGGGGCTTAATCAGCCAAACTGTACTCTGAATATAAGATCTTAGTACTTTGAGTATAGTTTCGGCCTTCGAGATGAAATCGGACTGCGATGACCCAAACTTCAAAGATGTTCATATCGACAATACGGAACTCTTTCATAAAGATCACTCTCCATTTGAGGCCATCTTAAATAATTTATTGACCGTGCCAAAATCTGGTGTCAACAGTCTCCAAGTCATACGATGTCGGTGAGTGGGTGCTATGTGCGTCTCTTCCTGGCCCTTACGTTTTCTGTAGGAGAGCTGCCGTGGTTCTTTTTTTTTTACAAATTATGATTCTTAATTAGGGGCGTGGCCAACTGGGTTCAACAGCGATTCAGCAATACCATATGTCGGAGCTGTTGATGATGCTGATACAAGCATACAACACCAGACGTCGAGTACTCTCGAAGAAGCAAAGCTGACTCGATTCCTCTCCCAGCCAATATAGCTGCTGTTAGGTGCACGTACTCAGCGGAAACACCGAATCAGATTGATTATTTATTCTGGCGGCCAGCAGAACCAATCAGCCGAGGTTGCTGTACATGTACGTGCATGTTAAGTCAAGGGAGCTAGCTCGGTGCAAGAATCGATCAGGACGTGCTGAGTACACATGTGTTGCTGCTGCACAAAGCATTGGGTAACCGTAATTCAGGACTGGAAGTCAGCTTTGCAGCCTTCCGTTTAGCATTAGGTATGTAGATTCTCCAGGATAAACGTATGATGGTCTTTGAATAAAAAGAAACCTGACGTTGTTACCACAATGCATGATTACCATCATATTTTTATTGATCACCTTGGCGTACATGCTCTTAATTATTTTCTTGCAAAATCAAGAAACTAGAACTGAACTTCTATATATGTCTTTACATCCATTTGTTACTTTATTTATATCCATTGAAAGCATAATTAGTTACTGGTCTGGAAGATTTATGTATGGATATTTAAAATGAGAAAAAGCTATATCCCATAAGAAACTACAACAATAGTTTTATATGTGTTCCTACATCAATCTATTCATTTGGAATCATCAACCTGTCAGTAGGTTCAGATATAAACAATACTACATTAAAATACAGATTTTGTGGCTAACTACATTGTCAGAGGTGAGCCTAATAGCAAATGTATACTAACACATTTACATAACCGCTAAATTAAATTTTGGAAGCAGGGGTGATCAATGCATAAGGGAAAAGGAACACGAGGGAAACTACTACCTGGTGCATCATGGTTACTTGGCTGTCAAATTGATGCGAGATACAAAGTAAAGATAGTTCTGATGACATGGTCATATATATTAACTACTGTCAGGACTGACGGTTTAAGTGTTGTTCATGGACTGCAATATGTCTTTAACAAAATTCACGTGGGAAGTGTTGACAAGAGTATCTGTTTTGCATAATGATGGAAACAGATATAACATACGTGCAAGCTGCATATTTCTTCACTAAGCTAATAAGATGTTAAGGAATTTCCATTTTCTTCAGAACAATTAATGAGGGATTTTGAAGGATATCTTAATTAGCAGGAAAATCCAGAGAAATACCTCCTAACAGACTTTAAAAAAAAAACTATGCTTGGTCGTGTTTGCAACTGAGTTCCAACCGGCTAGCTCTTTTCTGAGCCAAAATGGAGATATTATGAATATTTTTAAGACATATTTTGACTGTCTATTTTCATAACCCTACCTTTTAATCCTACTGTGATGCATGTGTATATTATCTAGATATTTGAAAAGACACATGTTGAAAGGGGCTTCGCCAGATGAGCTGATGCAATGAAAGTTGAAGTGTGAAAGCACATTACCAGTTTACCAAACATTTCATTTTTTTCATGACACGAGATGGAACTCCAAGATTACACTAAAAACCTAACAAAGTATGTTGTTGGATGGGATTGAGATCTTGACTCAAACTTATCAAGCTTCCGTATTCATATAAAATAATGTTTAGTGATGTGATATCGATATTGGTTAAAAAATATTGCCTAAATTTCTGCAAAGAGTCCTTCATGTAGTGCATCTGATATTACATTGGCCGATCATTGTGTGGTCAGTGCGTTTACATAATTTCCCTCTCCTCAGATATAACTAACCAATTTCGCTTTGATAAATAGATGTATGGAATATCATTCATTGATAGAAAAATGCAGAACAAAATATAGAGGCAACAATTTGTGTTTAAGTTTTAGATTTTTGGTTTATTAATTATTGCTGAATAAGGTCATGTTACCTTCTTTTTTCAGGTTTAGCATGTGCTTTTTAATTGTACTTGCTCATCCGTGTGTCAATGTAAGATTTCAAAAAATGACACCCTTCATGATCTTGGACCCAAACCCAGGTTGAATTATTTGTATAACATGAATTTATTTGTTTTGTGCTTTTTTGCATGCATGAATTAATTTGCATACAAAACTTATTTGTGGAGTAATAATCTTAATTCTGTTGATTCAGGAAGGCACTTGATGAAAAGTCTACATAGAAGCTAGCAGGTTTCTTCCAGAAGTATGAACGAGGTGGGACACTAAAAAGAATTCAAGATCGGCGTTCCTATAATTAGAAAAGTGTTGTACCCTTGCATTTTCTCACTCGCAGCCGGCAGCGGCTGCAAAATATTCTTTCACATACTGCATGTCTGCAATTATATATATCCAGTAATCGGGTAGGCCTTTAATATTTACGAAAGACAGCGAAAGTCACAATCTAGAGCATCTTCAATGATTTCGATGTTTAATCAATTCAGCAAAAAGTTTATAGGGTCGTGCTACATGCCTTTCTTTTGTTATGTGTTTTGCTTTCGTTGTCATATGGAGAGCCAAAACCAAGGTATTCTTCAACTAAAGTGCCGCGGCGTTACAGTGCTTCTCATGCGTACAAGTGTCTCATCTTATTTAGGAGAATAAATAAATATTATTATTGTTGGTCTACATTGCTAAATAGCATGTGTTCTATTCAATGTTTCAGTCACAATTATGAATGCCACAAGTTGAATTAAAATGTGAATTGCTTAAAAAACAAATTTTGGACTGTGATGTAAATTTTTAAGTGTATGGCCTTTCAGCATACATACCAAGAAATGACAAATAGATACTGTGGGTGATCTAAATTACATAGGTTACAAAGAGATATATGTTCTAGGCTGACTTAGTACTTGATCATAAGTCTTACAAGTGCATTTTGTGAATTTCAAATTCTGCATTGCTTTATCTTTGACTGCCTTGAAATGCATGTCAACACTGATATGCAAAGTATGGCAGAGTATGTCACACCTTTCCGGCTGTCTAGCTCCTATCTATCAGGGCAAGCATGCATATGCATGTATGTTACACGGTAGCACAGGAAAGTAGATTGTGAGTTTGGAAGAATGTGCTGGTGCGAGAATCACCGGTAACTTAAAATTGACCCAGTGATGTAGATGTATATATGGTGCTTACAGGCATAAAATTACAATTAGGACTTACACCTTCAGATCTGAACATAAAATTTTATTCCCTAATTAACAATATAATATTTTAGTTGTTATATTAAAATTCGATGGCTAGGACATATATTTTTATATTACTATATATTATATGGAATATTAGCACAATATTATAAATAATTAAAACAAATAAAAAAAGGAGTCTAAGATGTTGCCCGCGCATTTGCGCGGGCCACTCAACTAGTGCTAATGAAAAGAATATGGGCTCCAAAAAATCCTTAAGCATTAGCATATTGGCTGTAAATTATCAGAAATAATGGCAGATGGGTTGTATGATGTTTTCCACAGATTTGAGGCTTTCCTAAAAAAAAGGTTGATGCACAAGCAGTGACTGTTGGATGTCCATCCAACGGCCGTCGTGCTTCTTCAATCTCTGCTCTTCCTGCTCCAGCCGCTCAAACAAGCGCCGGCGGGACTACCTGCTCTCTCCTCCCTGCGGCCGGCTGTGCTGCCGCGCAGGCCACACTGCCCCACTGTACTCCCATTGCTGGCCTAGCTATCCCTCTACTCACCCACACCTGCTGTTATTCTCCGGCGACGGCAGGCGAACCAGTAAACCCTCGTACAGTCGTACTCCCCTCCGTGTGGGAAACAACTTCCGAGTCTTCCCTGGCTCCGTGTCGTTCCCTTCCTAGGCCTGGCCATCGTCCACCGCCCTGGTGCTCTCGGCGCGGCCTGGTCAACGTGGTCAAGGAACGACTTCCATCGGAAGAGTACTGTACGTGGAGAGGTTGACAGCTGGGTCCACGGCAGCCGCAAGAAAGTGCCTCCTTATTACGCGGAAAATAATTATTCCTCCACCTGACAGCAGGGACCCACTGGACGGGCCACCGTATTTGGCGGAAAAAACCTTTCCCCCCTGACTGCTAGGACCCACCGGACGGGCCAACGTATTTCACGAAAAAAACGTCCCCCCCGCTGTCAGCTCGGACCCACCGGAGGTGCCTCCTTATTACGCACAAAAAAATGAATACTCCCCCTACTAGTTGGGACCCACCTTGGTGGGAGGCTGACTTGTGGGCCTACTAAGTTGACGGGGAAGGAGTGCTTTGTCAACTTAGTCAATATGAACGATTCTAGCTCCAGTGATCGTACGATGTCCATCCAACGACCGTAGTACTTCTTCAACCTCTGGTCTTCTTGCTCCAGCCGCCCAAAGAAGCGCCGGTCGTGCCGCATGCTCCTACCTCCCGTGGACGGCTGTGCTGCCGCGGAGGCCTCACCGCCCCCTACTATTCCTGCCGCTGGCCAGGCCCTGCGGCGATGGCAGCCTCACACCACAGCCAAACCAGTGAACCCTCGTACTCCTCTCTGCGCGGGCTTCCACTGCCGCGTCTTCCCCGACTCTGTGTCGTCCCCTTCATAGGCCTCGTCGTCGTCCACCGCCCTGGTGCTCTTGGAGGAGGTTTGTGACAGCCTGGATTTTGCCTTCTTTCTTTTTACATGACTTGCCTTCTCTCTCTTTCCGGACTTGGTTTTCATCGTGGTTTTTGCCCTGATTTGATTTGGATTTTTGGATCAATTCAAATGCACTTGTCACTTGGGCATATCCTTGGCTTTCACCCAAGTGACCTATCTACCTTATCCCTCCCACCAATTTCCAAAATAATAAAATGAATATTTTTCCTAAAAGGAAAATATTCATTTTTCTCTCTTAAGTTCATTTCAGAACTTTGTGCTCCAAAGCAACCTCAATTTTTCTTGCTCAGAAAAATCTGAGATAATTCCTAAATATTCTTAGGACTATGGTACATCTTCCCATGCAAAAATATTTCATAACTTTTTGTAATATTTTTGCTGTAGAAAATCTTTTCACTTCTGGACCAGAAATGCACTTTGTCTAGCAAGTACATTTTCCCTAAGATTTTAGCCATGATCTTTCTTGAGCTTAGACACCCTCCTAAGAAACCCTAAACCACAGGAGATCAGACCTAATGGCCATCTAGAAGGTGGCCAAACTTGGCGACCAAGTTTCTGTACAGAAACTTCTCAGCTAAGTGGCGTCACTTCTGGTCGACCTGGGCATGAGCCATCAACTCCCCTAGACTAAACACTGCACGGTCGAGAGCGTAGACAAGGTTTGGCCACTCCTGGGCGTTGTTTTGACCATGCCAGCCTGGTGACCGGGCATGGACACGGTGCCTGGCATGCGTCTCGACGCGCTCTATTTCGCGCGTGCATGTTCCAGCGCTCGCCGCCGACTGCCGCACCGTGCCACAACCCTCGACCCATCACCCATGACCTCTCCCTGGCACTCGCCGATGCCGGAGCCTCCGCAGCAAGACCGGTCAAGTCGCGGCCAAAATGGCACAGTGCGCGCGTGTGCTTGTCCCCATCTCGAACCGCCTCCTCTGCTGGTCAGCGAGCGTGGCCAAGCGTCGGCGCGGACGCTGGACCCTGTCCCCTCGCGTTGGAGCCTCTCGTCGATGTTCGACGCGTGTCCAGAGCGCTCCGGTGGCGACACGTCCCCCCCGCTTCGGCTATATATAGCGCTCCCCTCCTCGCTCACTAGCCACGCACCACTCGATACCACCTCCTCGAGCACGTAGACGAACAGAAGCCCGGTCGGGCAGGCCTCTGGCCGTCGCCCTGACCAGAGAACTCCGGTGATCCCTGCAGTCCAGCCGCCGCACTCCGGTGCCTCTCGAGCTCAAGCAGCTGCTTGGGCGGGGCATTGGTGGTCTACTGGTGCTGCCTGGACACCGTGGAGCCCTCGGAGCCGCCTCTCGCCGCCGTCTTCTTCCTCTCCGGCGAATCCCGTCCGCCACCGAAGCTTGCGAGCTCAACTGCGACCAGCTCCAGCCACCTCTCGCCAAGCCACTGGTACGGCAGGTGCGCCACGACCCCCACCTTCAATCCTATCCCTGTCGTTTAGCCCCAAACCCCCTCGTCGCCGGCGTGAGCTCCGGCGAAGCCCCGCCTCCCTTTGATCTCTCTCTCCCGACGCACGGGACCCACCTGTCGGTCTCACCACTCGCGCCCGAAGCGGTATGGGTGGAGGTGTATTTCGGTTTTATGCCTTCGACGTCACCCCCCAGGAATTTCTGTTTAATTGAAATTTATTCAGAAATTTGACCAAACTTTGACCAGCCATAATTTCTAAACCACAAGTCCAAATGAATTGATTCTTTTTGCATTGTCTTGTTACAGAAAGCTCTAGTAGCACACCAAAACATGGATTTTTCCTTGCCGTCTAGAATTTCTGGTGATTTTCAGAATGTGTTTTGACATTTATCTTTGTGGTTTTAAAATATTTTCAGAAGGAGGATCTCGCCTTGAAGCTAACCAGGAGGAGTGTGACCCTCCTCTGCACTAAGGCAAGCCACGACATCATTTGGATGGTGTTATTTCAATATCTATGATTTTTTACTTGAATATGAGTCTTTATTTGCATTTAAAATTTGATAAATTAATATGGTTAATTGCTAGTTGTTTTATGATGCTTGATATACTTGTTTTAGCTTCTGGTTGAGTTCATGGAATTGTGTGGCTAAGTAGGGTAAGATTTTGCACTAGATATTTTGTTATGGAAAGTTATGGTAGCTATTTTTGCTAGTAAAAGTTTTCAACTAAATGATGAACTAATAAAAATGTTGTTTGTAGATAAGAATGACTTATAACCAGAGAAGTTTCTGATCTTAGTAGTGCGACTTAGTTATATTTCTTGTTTTGATCCATGCTTAAGAGTTGCTTGCTCTGTGTGATGAGTAGTTGCATGATTTCCAGTATGATGCCATGCTAGTAATAAAAAGTTTTTCTGAAAGTTAATACTTGATTAAGTTCAACGTGAATATGATGTTGATCACATCATGGTGCCACTAAATCGGGTTTTTAATTTAGTGCGACCACATTTACCTAATGGGAAGGTCTTGATTCGGTCCTTTGTCGTGGCTCTCATCGGTGCCTCCCGTGAGGGAAGGTTATGGGCGTGCATACCCTGGCCCAGTAGGCAGACATAACCTTGTGTGCTCGTTTTGTTTTTATGGTACCTTGTCCCCGTTTGGGACCGTTTTGCCAGGACGGTGGCCGTTGGTGTCTGTGGTAGACACGGGGCCACCCAAGACCTAGACCTAAAAGGGAGATGGTCGGAGTGGCCGGGGAGAGTGCTGATGTCTACTACACAACCTTCTTCTTGTAGACGTTGTTGGGCCTGCAAGTGCACATGTTTGTAGGACAGTAGAAAATTTCCCTCAAGTGGATGACCTAAGGTTTATCAATCCGTATGAGGCGTAGGATGAGGATGGTCTCTCTCAAACAACCCTGCAACCAAATAACAAAAAGTCTCTTGTGTCCCCAACACACCCAATACAATGTTAAATTGTATAGGTGCACTAGTTCGGCGAAGAGATGGTGATACAAGTGCAATATGGATAGTAGATATAGGTTTTTGTAATCTGAAATAATAAAAACAGCAAGGTAACAAGCGGTAAAAGTGAGCGTAAATGGTATTGCAATGATAGGAAACAAGGCCTAGGGTTCATACTTTTGCTAGTGTAAGTTCTCTCAACAATAATAACATAGATAGAACATATGACAATCCCTCAACATGCAACAAAGAGTCACTCCAAAGACACTAATAGCGGAGAACAAACGTAGAGATTATGGTCGGGTACGAAACCACCACAAAGCTATTCTTTCGGATCGATCTATAAAAGAGTTCGTACTAGAATAACACCTTAAGATACAAATCAACCAAAACCCTAATGTCACCTAGATACTCCATTGTCACCTCAAGTATCCGTGGGCATGATTATACGATATGCATCACACAATCTCAGATTCATCCAACCAACATAAAAGTACTTCAAAGAGTGCCCCAAAGTTTCTACCGGAGAGTCAAGAACGTGTGCCAACCCCTATGCATAAGTTCCCAAGTGTCACGAAACCCACAAGTTGATCACCAAAACATACATCAAGTGGATCAATAGAATAACCCATTGTCACCACGGTTATCCCACGCAAAACATACATCAAGTGTTCATAAAAGACTCAATCCGATAAGATAACTTCAAAGGGGAAACTCAATTC
The DNA here is from genome assembly GCF_018294505.1 of Triticum aestivum. Taxonomy (NCBI): domain Eukaryota; kingdom Viridiplantae; phylum Streptophyta; class Magnoliopsida; order Poales; family Poaceae; genus Triticum; species Triticum aestivum. Next base: position 224,266,886 of record NC_057801.1, on the reverse strand, counting down.
ATCACAAGAGAGTAGAGGGGGAGAAACATCATAAGATCCAACTACAATAGCAAAGCTCGGGATACATCAAGATCGTGCCATAGAGGAACACGAGAGAGAACACGAGAGAGAGAGAGAGAGAGAGAGAGAGAGAGAGAGAGAGATCAAACACATAGCTACTGGTACATACCCTCAGCCCCGAGGGTGAACTACTCCCTCCTCGTCATGGATAGTGCCGGGATGATGAAGATGGCCTCCGGTGATGGGATCCCCCTCCGGCAGGGTGCCGGAACGGGGTCCCGATTTGTTTTTGGTGGCTACAGAGCCTTGCGGCGGCGGAACTCCCGATCTATCTTCTGTTCTGTAAGTTTTAGGGTATATTGGTATATATAGGAGGAAGAGGTACGTCAGTGGAGCTACGAGGGCCCCACGAGGCAGGGGGGCGCGCCCAGGGGGGAGGGCGCGCCCCCCACCCTCGTGAGCATCTCCCGTATCTTCTGACATGGGGTCCAAGTCCATCAGGTGGGTTTCCTTCCAAAAATAACTTCTCCAGTTGATTTCGTTCCGTTTTGACTCCGTCTGATATTCCTTTTCCTCGAAATACTGAAATAGGCATACAACAACAAATCTGGGCTGGGCCTCCGGTTAATAGGTTAGTCCCAAAAATAATATAAAAGTGGATAATAAAGCCCAATATTGCCTAAAACGGTAGATAAAGTAGCATGGAGCAATCAAAAATTATAGATACATTGGAGACGTATCAAGCATCCCCAAGCTTAATTCCTGCTCGTCCTCGAGTAGGTAAATGATAAAAAAGAATTTTTGATGCGGAGTGATACTTTGGCATAATTTCAATGTAAATCTTCTTAACATGGTATGAATATTCAGATCCGAAAGATTCAAGATAAAAGTTCATATTGACATAAAAATAATAATACTTCAAGCATACTAATCAAAGCAATCATGTCTTCTCAAAATAACATGGCCAAAGAAAGTTCATCCCTACAAAATCATATAGTTAGGCTATGCTTCATTTTCATCACACAAAGATGTTCTCAACTTCTATACCCCCGATGACAAGCCAAGCAATTGTTTCATACTCAAATAATCTCAAACTTTTTCAACCTTCACGCAATACATGAGCGCGAGCCATGGATATAGCACTATGGGTGGAATAGAATGTGATGATTTGGATTGTGTGGAGAAGACAAAAAAAGAAAGTCTCATGTTGACGAGGATAATCAACGGGCTATGGAGATGCCCATCAATTGATGTCAACATGAGGAGTACGGATCGCCATGCAATGGATGCACTAGAGCTATGAATGCTCAACAAAAGAAAACTAGTGGGTGTGCATCCAACTTGCTTGCTCATGAAGACCTAGGGAATTTGAGGAAGCCCATCGTAGGAATATACAAGCCAAGTTCTATTATGAAAAATTCCCACTAGTATGAACAAGACAATATATGAGACTCACTATATGAAAAACATGGTGCTACTTTGAAGCACAAATATATGAGACTCACTACATGAAGAACAAGGTGCTACTTTGAAGCACAAGTGTGGTAAAAGGATAGTAACATTGCCCCTTCTGTCTTTTTCTCTCATTTTTTGGGCCTTCTCTTTTTTTATTGGCCTTTCTCTTTTTTTTTATTTCGTCCGGAGTCTCATCCCGACTTGTGAGGGAATCATAGTCTCCATCATCCTTTTCCTCACTAGGGCAATGCTCTAATAATGATGATCATCACACTTTTATTTTTCTTACAACTCGATATTACAACTCGACATCTAGAACAAAGATATGACTCTATATGAATGCCTCCGGCAGTGTACCGGGATGGTGCAATGAATCAAGAGTGACATGTATGAAAAATAATGCATGGTGGCTTTGCCACAAATACGATGTCAACGACATGATCATGCAATGGCAATATGACAAAAGTAAAGTATGTCATGATGAACGGAACGGTGGAAAGTTGCATGGCAATATATCTCGGAATGGCTATGGAAATGCCATAATAGGTAGGTATGGTGGCTGTTTTGAGGAAGATATGAGGAGGTTTATGTGTGACAGAGCGTATCATATCACCGGGTTTGGATGCACCGGCGAAGTTTGCGCCAACTCTCAAGGTGAGAAAGGGCAATGCACGGTACCGAAGAGGCTAGCAAAGGTGGAAAGGTGAGAGTGCGTATAATCCATGGACTCAACATTAGTCAAAAGAACTCATATACTTATTGCAAAAATTTAGAAGCCATCAAAAATCAAGTACTAGCACAATGCTCCTAGGGGGATAGATTGGTAGGAAAAGACCATCGCTCGTCCCCGACCGCCACTCATAAGGATGCACAAGCCAGGTACACTTCATGCTTCAAATTTGTTACACAACTTTACCCATACGTGCATGCTACGGGACTTGCAAACTTCAACACAAGTATTTCTCAAATTCACAACTACTCAACTAGCATGACTTTGATATTATTACCTCCATATCTCAAAACAATTATTAAGCATTAAATTTATCTTAGTATTCAATTCACTCAAAAGAAAGTTTCACATATCTTGAACACTAAGTATATTAACATTAAGCAAATTACCATGCTATTAATGACTCTCAAAATAATCTAAGTGAAGCGTGAGAGTTCATATATTTCTTCAAAATAAAACTACCACCATGCTCTTGAAAGATATAAGTGAAGCACTAGAGCAAAAACTATCAAGCTCAAAAGATATAAGTGAAGCACATAGAGTATTCTAACAAATGCCAATTTGTGTAAGGCTCTCTCTCATTAAAGAATTTCAGATCTTCATACTTTATTCAAACAGAAAGCAAAGCTAAAGAAAACTACATTGCAAGGATATCACAACTCATGTGAAGAAGCAAAAACTTAGGCTCAACCGATACTAACCGATAGTTGTTGAAGAAGAAAGGTGGGATGCCTACAGGGCATCCCCAAGCTTAGATGCTTGAGACTTCTTGAAATAATATCTTGGGGTGCCTTGGGCATCCCCAAGCTTGAACTTTTGTGTCTCCTTAATTCCTCTCATATCATGGTTTCTCTTTTTATCAAAAGCTTCATTCACAACAAACTCAACAAGAACTCGTGAGATAGGTTAGTATAAACCAATGCAAAACCTTATCATTTTCTACTGTAAAAAATCACTAAAATTATTATTCAACATTGAATACTAAATGCCTCTGTATATTAAACAAGAAAACATACGCAAACAATGCAACCATAACAGCAATCTGCCAAAACAGTATAGTCTGTAAAGAATGAAAGAGTATCAATACTTCCCTGACTCCAACAATTATGAACTAAACTTCCCACTGTAATAAAATTATCAGAGCTCAATATGCAAAAAGATTCAACATTAGACCATGCTCTGGCTTTTCTAGGGAATTTTTGCAACAACGGTAAACTTTCTGTTTTCAAACAGCAACATACAAACTAGCAAAATAAGCATGGCAAAGGCTATCCTTGACTTTTTATTGAAACTAAAGATGCAAAACATTAGTCTAATTAACAGAAAGCAAATACTAACAAGAGAAAATGACGCTCCAAGCAAAACACATATCATGTGGTGAATAAAAATATAGCTCCAAGTAAAGTTACCGATGAACGAAGACGAAAGAGGGGATGCCTTCCGGGGCATCCCCAAGCTTAGGCTTTTGGCTATTCTTGAATATTATCTTGGGGTGCCTTGGGCATCCCCAAGCTTAGGCTCTTGCCCCTCCTTATTCCATAGTCCATTGAATCCTTACCCAAAACTTGAAAACTCCACAACACAAAACTCAACAGAAAACTCGTAAGCTCCGTTAGTATAATAAAGTAAAACCACCACTTAGGTACTGTAATGAACTCATTCTAAATTCATATGGGTGTAATATCTACTGTATTCCAATTTCTCTATGGTTCATACCCTACGATACTACTCATAGATTCATCAAAATAAGCAAACAACACATAGAAAACAGAATCTGTCAAAAACAGAACAGTCTGTAGTAATCTGTATCAAACGTATACTTCTGGAACTCCAAAAATCCTACCAAATTCGTAAGTCCTAGTAAATTCGTGTACCAATCCATAGAAAAAAGAATCAGATCAACATCACGTTTTTGTGAATTAACAAACTAATTTACTGGGTGCAAAAGTTTCTGATTTTCAGCAGGATCAACACAACTATCACCGTAAGCTATCCTAAAGGTCTTACTTGGCACTTTATTGAAACAAAAGCTATAAAACATGATTACTACAATAGCATGATCATGTGGACACAGAAAAATATTAAGGGTAAAATTGGGTTGTCTCCCAACAAGCGCTTTTCTTTAATGCCTTTTAGCTAGGCATGATGATGACAATGATGCTCACATAAAAGATAAGAATTGAAACATAACGGGAGCATCATGAAGCATATGACTAGCACATTTAAGCCTAACCCACTTCCTATGCATAGGGATTTTGTGAGCAAACAACTTATGGTAACAATAATCAACAAGCATAGGATGGCACAACAAGCATAGCTTCAAGAATTTAAGCATATAGAGAGGAAACTTGACATTATTGCAATTCCTACAACCATATGTTCCTCCCTCATAATAATTTTCAGTAGCATCATAAATGAATTCAACAATATAACCAGCACCTAAAGCATTCTTTTCATGATCTACAAGCATAGAAAATTTTCTACTCTCCACATAAGCAAACTTCTTCTTTATAGCATACGTATCATCACAATAATCATCATAAATAGGAGGCATGCTTTCATCATAGTAAATTTGCTCATCCAAGCTTGGGGGACAAAAAATATCATCTTCATCAAACATAGCTTCCCCAAGCTTGTGGCTTTGCATATCATTAGCATCATGGATATTCAAGGAATTCATACTAACAACATTGCAATCATGTTCATCATTCACATATTTAGTTCAAAACATTCTATAGATTTCTTCTTCTAGCACTTGAGCACAATTATCCTTTCCATCATACTCACGAAAGATATTAAAAAGGTGAAGCGTATGAGACAAACTCAACTCCATTTTTTTGTAGTTTTCTTTTATAAACTAGACTAGTGTTAAAACAAGAAACAAAAAGATTCGATTGCAAGATCTAAAGATATACCTTCACTTACCTAGCCTCCCCGGCAACGGCGCTAGAAAAGATCTTGATGTCTACTACACAACCTTCTTCTTGTAGACGTTGTTGGGCCTGCAAGTGCACAAGTTTGTAGGATAGTAGCAAATTTCCCTCAAGTGGATGACCTAAGGTTTATCAATCCGTAGGAGGCGTAGGATGAAGATGGTCTCTCTCAAACAACCCTGCAACGAAATAAAAAAAGTCTCTTGTGTCCCCAACACACCCAATACAATGGTAAATTGTATAGGTGCACTAGTTCGGCGAAGAGATGGTGATACAAGTGCAATATGGATAGTAGATATAGGTTTTTGTAATCTAAAATAATAAAAACAGCAAGGTAACAAGCGGTAAAAGTGAGCGTAAACGGTATTGCAATGATAGGAAACAAGGCCTAGGGTTCATACTTTCGCTAGTGTAAGTTCTCTCAACAATAATAACATAGATAGAACATATGACAATCCCTCAACATGCAACAAAGAGTCACTCCAAAGACACTAATAGCGGAGAACAAACGTAGAGATTATCGTCGGGTACGAAACCACCACAAAGCTATTCTTCCGGATCGATCTATAAAATGGTTCGTACTAGAATAACACCTTAAGATACAAATCAACCAAAACCCTAATGTCACCTAGATACTCCATTGTCACCTCAAGTATCCGTGGGCATGATTATACGATATGCATCACACAATCTCAGATTCATCCAACCAACATAAAAGTACTTCAAAGAGTGCCCCAAAGTTTCTACCGGAGAGTCAAGAACGTGTGCCAACCCCTATGCATAGGTTCCCAAGTGTCACGAAACCCGCAAGTTGATCACCAAAACATACATCAAGTGGATCAATAGAATAACCCATTGTCACCATGGTTATCCCACGCAAGACATACATCAAGTGTTCATAAAAGACTCAATCCGATAAGATAACTTCAAAGGGGAAACTCAATTCATCACAAGAGAGTAGAGGGGGAGAAACATCATAAGATCCAACTACAATAGCAAAGCTCGGGATACATCAAGATCGTGCCATAGAGGAACACGAGAGAGAACACGAGAGAGAGAGAGAGATCAAGCACATAGCTACTGGTACATACCCTCAGCCCCGAGGGTGAACTACTCCCTCCTCATCATGGATAGCGCGGGATGATGAAGATGGCCTCCGGTGATGGGATCCCCCTCCGGCAGGGTGCCGGAACGGGGTCCCGATTGGTTTTTGGTGGCTATAGAGGCTTGCGGCGGCGGAACACCCGATCTATCTTCTGTTCTGGAAGTTTTAGGGTATATTGGTATATATAGGAGGAAGAGGTACGTCGGTGGAGCTACGAGGGCCCCACGAGGCAGGGGGCGCGCCCAGGGGGGAGGGCGCGCCCCCCACCCTCGTGAGCATCTCCCGTATCTTTTGACGTGGGGTCCAAGTCCATCAGGTGGGTTTCCTTCCAAAAATAACTTCTCCAGTTGATTTCGTTCCGTTTTGACTCCGTCTGATATTCCTTTTCCTCGAAATACTGAAATAGGCATAAAACAGCAAATCTGGGCTGGGCCTCCGGTTAATAGGTTAGTCCCAAAAATAATATAAAAGTGGATAATAAAGCCCAATATTGCCTGAAACAGTAGATAAAGTAGCATGGAGAAACCAAAAATTATAGATACGTTGGAGACGTATCAAGTGCATGGCAAGGGAGGGTTTCGTTGGAGTACTTTGGTCCACCCGAATGGGAGTACGAGGCTAGGTATTCCATAGTGTGGGTAAAGTGCGCTACCTCTATAGAGTGTATTTAATCTATCGATAGCCGCGCCCTCGGTTATGGGCAAGACTCGGAAGTAAGTCACACCATGGATAAACTTTTATAATTAATCTTGCATTGTTTCGTGGTGAACCTTGAACACTCGAGGTTCATGAGTGATTGGTTTCAGGTGTGACCCCGGTGTGGTCACCGTTTGGTTACGAGGTAACCGTCTGGTAAGCGAGTCCATGTGACTCGATGCACTGTTTGGTTGCTCTGCATAGCTTTGCATTTGTAGTAATTTCTTGCATTAATTTAACTTCATTAATTATCATGATATTGCTTTTCATCGTGCTTATATTTGTTGTGAGCTTGCAAGTACATTCAATGTACTGACCTGGCGTGTCATGCCAGTTTTTAGGCAAGTTGATTCGCATCGGTGCACATCTCGTGTCTAGGCCATGTCCACGTCAGTGTCCCTGTGCCATGGAGGTCCGCTACGTCGTTCTTCCGCTGCCACGTAGTTTCGTTTGCTCGAGGCCCCAGCCATGTTCATTAAATACTGTACATACTGTCCAACAGCACCGTGTGTGCCGCTTGGCCTCGAATCTCAATGTAATATCATACCTTTGTACCACGCTAGTATCAATAATGCGGTTATTTCTGTACCATGTTGTTGTGTATTGCCAGAAGACTCGATCTGTGGGCTGGCAATGCAGGGTAAACCGGTTGCTTTGAGCCAGGGTGCCACAACACTTGGTATTAGAGCCGCGCTGATTGTAGGACACGCTAGACCGGTAGTGCGTTAGTAAAATGGTAGATAGTTTCGTTTGAGTGCCGGTAGACATAGGAATTGGTTGTTGCATTGCATGCATGACTTATTGTTGTTATTACTAACCGTATGGTTTGTGAGTGTAGATGTGGCACCAGTACCGATCTTTTACCATCCTGAGCCAGCTCCGTGCACATCGCCACACATTCTTCAGAATGTGTGGCGACAACTCTATCCAGAGGGTGCTGATCCAGAGTATCGGGTGTATCGCGAGCATATGGCTGGTGCATTGTATGAGTATTATGCTGAGGTCACTCTACACCAAAGTTCCCCATCCGGCGCTTACATTCGTTCGTCCAAGGGTGGTCTTGCTTCTATGCCATCTCAGGTGGTTCAGTTTGCTGCTATCGAGGCTCTTGTAGACTTGCACTACAATGAGGTTCGCATGCACACCCACCCTGGACTTTTCTTCTACCCATCTCTGCACGAGAATGGGTGTATCCTCTTTCCTTTGATTAATTCGGCGTGCGATCGTCCCACTAGCCACCTTGCACGCTACATAACCGCTAGCTATCTCCTTAACTACGAGTTAGCTCGGGAGCTCTCACGCGGTCGTGCCGCTCTCGCTGCTGCTCGTATAAGGAACCCTCGTCCCGCTGTCATCTACACTTCTACTCTTCCCACCTCCGTTCCTACGACGACCTTGCAGGGTACCGTTAACCCTTTGACGGTGAACCCTCGCAGCGCTCCTGCTGCATGGTCTTCTCTTGTCGCTACTCCTGCCGCTCCTATGCTTAGATCCCATCCCCCGCCTGCCCCTGAGGGAGAGCCCTCAAGGCAGCGCCAGCACACCTCTCTTTCCCCGGAGGTCTCTACTATCAGTTCAGGAACTGGGTCCGGCTCAGGAGACGAGCCTGCAGCATCACCATCTGAGCAGTAGATCGTTAGAGTATCGTGGTAGTCCTGAGCATGATGTATGGCTGTAATCGCATTTGTCATGATGCATAGTTTCATGTACGAGGGTAGTAGACCCATTGCGATGTTTATTTTCATGTTGGGACTATGTATAATTATGTTGGATTTTTTTGACTTGGTTTTATTCGCTGCTTTCTTCCGGGATTTGTCATTGGTTTTCCCCCATTTTGCAATTTTCTCATCATGGTTGCTATGTATTGGGAAAACGAAAAATAGGATGCCGCGTGGAGGCAGCAGCAGTCAAGCTGGTGAAGATGTCCCTATCCGTCGTTCCGCAAGACAGGCAGGACATTCCCCTGAACCATACCAGCCACCTCCGCCTCCACCACCACAACCGCCTTCCACCGAGAAAATCCTACAAATGTTTGAAGAAAGAAGGAGGAACGATTTGCTAGAAATACTGAAAAGTTTACAAGTTATGGTTGGTCAGAATGGAAACCAAAATGGCCATCATTCCAAGCTATCAGATTTTTAGCGAACCAAGCCTCCCAGTTTCAGCCATACTACTGATCCTTTGGACGCTGACGACTCGCTAAGGACTATTGAAAGAAAACTAGAAATTGCTCACACAAACGACGGAGACAAGGTTCCCTTGGCAATGCATTATCTCGAAGGAGACGTCGCTATATGGTGGGATAATGCCAAAGCAATATGGCCTGCCGACGATGAAATTACCTGGACAAAATTCAAGGATCACTTCTGCAAATATCATATTCCCACCGGAGTCATGAAGATCAAGCAACGCAAATTTCTCACGCTCACTCAAGGCAGCATGACCATCACTGAGTATCTGAATAAATTCAACCAGCTAGCCCGCTACTCTCTCCACGATGTGGCCACCGAAGAGCGGAGGATCGACCGATTTCTTGGAGGCCTACATCAACATCTCCGGTGCACTCTCAGTATGTTTGATTTCCCGGACTTCCTGACTCTGGTGAACAGGGCCCTAATCGCCAAGAGGGAACACAAGCTCCTGCATGAAAACAAGCCAGCTGCTAATGACCACAAGCACAAATTCGAGCCCAAGAAGGATATGCAACTAGTGCAAAAGGATTCTACATGGGAACAAACTCAGGTGGAGTACAAACCCAATTGGCAGCAGAACGTCAACAAGACTACTACACCAGTCAAGAATGTCGTGACTAGCCCGGTGCGCGACGATTGCCAGCGCAACAATTCGTACTTCAGCTGTGGTCAAACCGAACACTACGCCCAACAATGTCCCAAGAACACCAAGCACGTCGCTCCATTTCAGCCGCAAGTTAAATACATGGAGCAGTATTCCGCCCCCGATGTAATACAAGGGCAAGCTCATCACATTTTCGCAAACGAAGTCCAAGAGGACCCGGAAGTCGTCATTGGTATGTTTCTCGTCAACGACATACCCGCCGTAATTTTATTTGACTCTGGGGATTCCCAGTCTTTTATTTCGCGGATTTTTGCTTCCCAATACAATTTTTCTTGCGCGATATTAGGAAAGCGCATGCTGGTACAATCCCCGGGATCCATACTCATAAGCAATCTCGTCTGCCGAAATTTGGAGATTGACATTAAGGGCGTCAAGTTTCCAACAACGTTGATAATCATCGATTCCAACAAATTGGATGTCATTTTGGGCATGAATTGGTTAACCCAATACCAAGTTTGCATCAGTTGTGCGACCAGAGAAGTTGCCCTGAAAAATATGGAAGGTCGCACCACAAGTTTTTATGCCCGCAAGCGCATCCCCAAGAAGGATATGGTTTTCGCAGCCGTGGTAGAAGAGGTGGAATTAATCCCAGTGGTCAGCGAGTATCCAGATGTATTTCCTGAAGAATTACCCGGCATGCCACCAGACCGAGAATTGGAGTTCACTATTGACCTAGTGCCTGGAACCACCCCAATACATAAGAAATATTATCGAATGCCCTCCTCAGAATTGGTGGAATTGAAGAAGCAACTGGATGAGATGCTGCAAAAAGGATACATTCATCCCAGCTCTTCACCATGGGGATCACCAGCAATCTTCGTGGGCAAAAAGGATGGCAGTCTATGAATGTGTGTAGACTACCGACAGCTAAATGAAGTCACCATTAAAAACAAGTATCCACTACCGAGGATTGACGATCTGTTTGATCAACTCAGTGGGGCCAAAGTATTCTCAAAGATTGATTTAAGGACGGGATATCATCAACTCAAGATTAAGAAGGAAGATATTCCTAAGACCGCGTTCACCACTCGGTACGGTCTTTACGAATACACTGTTATGTCCTTCGGCCTCACCAACGCTCCTGCATTCTTTATGCATGTGATGAACAAGATGTTTATGGACTTCTTGGACAAGTTTGTTGTGGTGTTCATTGATGACAACCTCATTTATTCCAAAAGCAAGGACGAACATAAGGAACATCTTCGCGCAGTTCTGCAACGGCTTCGCGGTCATCAATTGTATGCCAAATTTAGCAAATGTGAGTTTTGGCTCCAGCAAGTGGGATTCCTTGGACATATCCTCTCGGCAGAAGGAATCTCGGTGGACCCAAGCAAGGTAAAATATGTACTTGATTGGTCCGCACCCACCACCGTCTCAGAAATCCGGAGTTTCGTTGGACTGGCCGGATATTATCACCGTTTTATCGAAGGATTTTCCAAGATCGCCAAGCCAATGACTGAGCTCCTCAAGAAGGACAATAAGTTCGTATGGACTGAAGACTGCAAACGGAGCTTCAATGAGTTAAAAACCAGACTGACATCGGCACCCATATTAACTCTTCCAGATATCTACCGCAGTTTTGATGTTTACTACGACGCCTCCAGAAAAGGACTGGGGTGTGTACTCATGCAAGATGGCAAAGTGGTGGCCTATGCATCTCGCCAACTGCGACAACATGAAGGAAATTATCCTACTCATGATTTGGAATTGGCCGCAGTGGTGCACGCTTTAAAAATCTGGAGACATTATCTGATAGGAAAGAAGTGCCAGATATTCACCGACCATAAAAGTCTCAAGTATATATTCACTCAGACCGACTTGAACCTTCGACAGCGAAGATGGATCGAGTTGGTTAATGACTATGACCTCGGAATAAATTATCACCCGGGCAAAGCTAATGTGGTGGCTGACGCCCTCACCCGCAAACCAGCCAACCTCAATGCCCTAATGGATTCCTTGCCTCCAGAGCTCTATGAAGAAATCATGCAGCTGAATCTGGTAATCACCGACGCCCGTATTACCACTATATTGGAAGTTGCTCCTACTCTCGAAGAAGAAATCCGCAGAGCTCAAGCGGATGATAAGGTGTTACGGATATATGTTCAGAAGCTGCAACAAGGGCAAGCACCTGATTTCACTATGGATCAGCAAGGCTCGCTAAGGTTTCGAGGAAGACTTTGCATACCTAACCAAGACAGTCTGAAGAAGAAAATATTGGCGGAAGCACATGAAGCACCATACTCACTTCATCCCGGTGGTACCAAGATGTATGAGGATCTTCGTCTGATATTTTGGTGGGATGGAATGAAGAAAGAGATCGCTATTTTGTGGCCTATAGCGATATCTGCAATAAGGTAAAGGCAGAACACCCCAAACCCACCAGACTCCTCCAGCCTCTACCGGTATCCCAATGGAAATGGAACGATATTTGCATGGATTTCATCACCAGATTACCAAGGTCTCATCGAGGAAACGACGCGATATGGGTCATAGTGGACACTCTAACCAAGGTGGCACACTTCCTACCTATCCGGACCACATACCGTGCAAATCAACTTGCACAGCTATATGTATCAAGAATGATCAGTCTGCATGGAGTACCCAAGACTATCACCTTCGATAGGGGATCTCTATTCACATCCGCATTTAGGTCCCGACTTCATCAAGCCTTGGGGACCGCCCTGAAGTACAGCACGACTTACCATCCTCAGACACTCAGACAGATGGACAGACTGAGCGAGTAAATCAAATACTCGAAGATATGCTCCGGGCATGTACATTGGCCCAAGGAACCAAGTGCGAAGACTGTCTGCCCTACGCCGAGTTTTCCTACAACAACAGTTTTCGGGCCAGCTTAAAGATGTCACCCTATGAAGCCTTGTATGGCCGAAAATTTCCGCACCGCAATAAATTGGTCTCAAACCGGAGATAGCCGTATTTTCGGGACTGATTTAATGCTCGAAGCCGAGAAGCAAGTCAAGGAAATCCGAGACAGACTGCAACTGGCCAAATCCCGACAGAATAGCTACTATGATGCCAAACATCGTCAGATTAGCTTCGAACCCGGAGAACACGTATATCTCCGAGTCACCCCTATGAAAGGAGTCAAGAGGTTTCAGACCCGAGGAAAATTGGCACCCGGATATATCGGTCCATTCCCCGTCATAGCCAGAGTCGGAACAGTCGCCTACGAGTTGGAATTGCCACCAGAATTATCCGAAGTACACAACGTGTTTCACATCTCACAGCTAAGAAGATGCATCTCACCACAAGAGAAAAGGACTGATATGTCAGAGATAGAATTGGCTAAGGATTTGACTTATGAGGAAAAGCCAATCAGAATATTGGATCAGACAGAAAGGGTCACTCGCAGCAAAGAGATAAGATTTTACAAGATTCAGTGGGAGCATCACACCGAAGAAGAAGCAACCTGGGAAAGAGAGGAATTTTTAAGGACTGCATACCCAGAATGGTTTTCCCAAGGAACCGAATCTCGAGGACGAGAATTCATCCTAAGTGGGGGAGGTTTGTGACATCCTGGATTTTGCCTTCTCTCTTTTTACAGGACTTGCCTTCTCTCTCTTTCCGGACTTGGTTTTCATCGTGGTTTTTGCCCTGATTTGATTTGGATTTTTGGATCAATTCAAATGGACTTGTCACTTGGGAATATCCTTGGCTTTCACCCAAGTGACCTATCTACCTTATCCCTCCCACCAATTCCCAAAATAATAAAATGAATATTTTTCCTAAAAGGAAAATATTCATTTTTCTCTCTTAAGTTCATTTCAGAACTTTGTGCTCCAAAGAAACCTCAATTTTTCTTGCTCAAACAAATCTGAGATAATTCCTAAATATTCTTAGGACCACGGCACATCTTCCCATGCAAAAATATTGCATCACTTTTTTGTAATATTTTTGCTGTAGAAAATCTTTTCACTTCTGGACCAGAAATGCACTTTGTACAGCAAGTACATTTTCCCCCAAGCTTTTAGCCTTGATATTTCTTGAGCTTGAACACCCTCCTAAGAAACCCTAAACCCCAGGAGATCAGCCCTAATGGCCTTCTAGAAGGTGGCCAAACAAGGCGACCAAGTTTCTGTACAGAAACTTCTCAGCTAAGTGGCGTCACTTCTGGTCGACCTGGGCATGAGCCATCAACTCCCCTAGACTAAACACTGCATGGTCGAGAGCGTAGACAAGGTTTGGCCGCTCCTGAGCGTCATTTTGACCATGCTAGCCTGGTGATCGCGCGTGGACATGGTGCCTGGGATGCGTGTCGACGCGCTCTGGCTGGCGCGTTGCGCTCTGTTTCGCGCGTGCATGTTCCAGCGCTCGCCGCCGACTGCCACACCGCGCCACAACCCTCGACCCATCACCCATGACCTCTCCCTGGCGCTCGCCGACGCCGGAGCCACCATAGCAAGACCGGTCAAGTCGCGGACAAAACGGCACAGTGCGCGCATGTGCTTGTCCCCATCTCAAACCGCCTCCTGTGCTCGTCCGCGAGCGTGGGAAAGCGCCGGCGTGGACGCTGCACCCTGTCCCCTCGCGTTGCAGCCTCTCGTCGACGTTCGCCGCGTGTCTAGAGCGCTCCGGCAGCGACACGTCCCCCCTCCGCTCCGGCTATATATAGCGCTACCCTCCTCGCTCACTAGCCACGCACCACTCCACACCACCTCCACGAGCACGTAGACGAGCAAAAGCCCGGTCGGGCAGGCCTATGGCCGTCTCCCCGACCAGAGGACTCCGGCGATCCCCGTAGTCCAGCCGCCGCACTCTGGCGCCTCTCGAGCTCAAGCAACTGCTTGGGCGGGCATTGGGGGTCTGCTGGTGCTGCCTGGACCCCGTGGAGCCCTCAGAGCCGCCTCTCGCCGCCGTCTTCTTCCTCTCCGGCGAATCCCGTCCGCCACCGAAGCTTGCGAGCTCAACTGCGACCAACTCCGTCCACCTCTCGCCAAGCCACGGGTACAGGCAGGTGCGTCACGACCTCACCTTCAATCCTATCCCTCTTGTTTAGCCCCAAACCCCCTCGTCGCTGGCATGAGCTCCGGCGAAGCCCCGCCTCCCTCTGATCTCTCTCTCTCTCCTGACGCACGGGACCCACCTGTCGGCCAACTTTTAAATAGCGGATAGCGGACTAGTTGCGGATTAGGGTCCGCGTAGTGGAATGCGGATAGCGGGCGATATTGCAGGTGTTATATCCACATAGCCAATCTTTTAAAAACACTCACAAATTTGAGATTGTTGTGTATATTTCTAGGACATGGACAAAAAACATGACACTTAATGTGAGAAATTATCATTTATATAAGAATATAAACTATAATTGAACAATATTTGGTGACGCAACCATGCAAGCAAGACACCTTTACCAAAACAGATTACACAACAGAATAACAAGGACTTATATAGCGGGCGATATTGCGGAT
Organism: Triticum aestivum; assembly: GCF_018294505.1. Taxonomy (NCBI): domain Eukaryota; kingdom Viridiplantae; phylum Streptophyta; class Magnoliopsida; order Poales; family Poaceae; genus Triticum; species Triticum aestivum. Next base: position 224,251,682 of record NC_057801.1, on the reverse strand, counting down.
AGCGGACGATATAGCGGTCTAACATGTAATATTGCGCCCACATCATGACAACAAGCTATTTTCTAACTCAACCTTAAACTAATAGTGGCAGGGTGACGCTTCCGCTATTGCGGCTGCAATAGCGGAGGTAGCGGACGCTATTTAAAAGCTTGCGTGTCAGTCTCACCACTCGCGCCCGAAGTGGTACGAGTGGAGGCGTATTTCTGTTTTACGCCTTCGACGTCACCCCCCCCCAAGGAATTTCTGTTTAATTCGAATTTATTCAGAAATTTGACCAAACTTTGACCAGCCATAATTTCTAAACCACAAGTCCAAATGAATTGATTCTTTTTGCATTGTCTTTGTTACAGAAAGCTCTAGCAGCACACCGAAAGGTGGATTTTTCCTTGCTGTCTAGAATTTCTGGTGATTTTCAGAATGTGTTTTGACATTTATCTTTGTGGTTTTAAAATATTTTCAGAAGGAGGATCTTGCCTTGAAGCTAACCAGGAGGAGTGTGACCCTCCTCTGCATTAAGGCAAGCCACAACATCATTCTGAGTATGAGTCTTTATTTGCATATGAGTCTTTATTTGCATTTAAAATTTGATAAATTAATATGGTTAATTGCTAGTTGTTTTATGATGCTTGATATACTTGTTTTAGCTTCTGGTTGAGTTCATTGAATTGTTTGGCTAAGTAGGGTAAGATTTTGCACTAGATATTTTGTTATGGAAAGTTATGGTAGCTATTTTTGCTAGTAAAAGTTTTCAACTAAATGATCAACTAATAAAAATGTTGTTTGTAGATAAGAATGACTTATAACCAGAGAAGTTTCTGATCTTAGTAGTGCAACTTAGTTATATTGCTTGTTTTGATCCATGCTTAAGAGTTGCTTGCTCTGTGTGATGAGTAGTTGCATGATTTCCGGTATGATGCCATGCTAGTAATAAAAAGTTTTTCTGAAAGTTAATACTTGATTAAGTTCAACGTGAATATGATGTTTATCACATCATGGTGCCACTGAATTAGGTTTTTAATTCAGTGCGACCACATTTACCTAATGGGAAGGTCTTGATTCGGTCCTTTGTCGTGGCTCTCACCGGTGCCTCTCATGAGGGAAGGTTATGGGCGTGCATACCCTGGCCCGGTAGGCAGACATAACCTTGTGTGCTCGTTTTGTTTTTATGGTACCTTATCCCTGTTTGGGACCGTTTTGCCACGACGGTGGCCATTGGTGTCTTTGGTAGACACGGGGCCACCCAAGACCTAGCCCTGAGAGGGAGATGGTCGGAGTGGCCGGGGAGAGTGCATGGCAAGGGAGGGTTTCGTTGGAGTACTTTGGTCCACCTGAATGGGAGTACAAGGACAGGTATTCCGTAGTGTGGATAAAGTGCGCTACCTCTGCAGAGTGTATTTAATCTATCGATAGCCGCACCCTCGGTTATGGGCAAGACTCAGGAGTAAGTCACACCATGGATCATCTTTTATAATTAATCTTGCAAACTAGTAATTGTTGTGATGCATTGTTTCATCGTGAATCTTGAACACTCAAGGTTCATGAGTGATTGGTTTCAGGTGTGACCCCGGTGTATTCACCGTTTGGTTACGAGGTAACCGTCTGGTAAGCGAGTCCGTGTGACTTGGTGCGCTGTTTGTTTGCGCTGCATAGCTTTGCATTTTTAGTAATTTCTTGCATTAATTTAACTTGATTAATTATCATGATATTGCTTGTCATCATGCTTATGTTTGTTGTGAGCTTGCAAGTACATTCAATGTACTGACCTAGCGTGTCATGCCAGTTTTCAGGCAAGTTGATTCGCATCGGAGCGCATCTCATGTCTAGGCCGTGTCCACGTCGGTGTCCCTGCGCCATGGAGGTCCGCTACGTTGTTCTTCCGCTGCCGTGTAGTTTCGTGTGCTCGGGGCCCCAACCATGTTCATTAAATACTGTACAGACTGTCCAGTAGCACCGTGTGTGCCGCTTGGCCTCGAATCTCGATGTAATACCATTTGGGGAACGTAGTAATTTCAAAAAAATTCCTACGCACATGCAAGATCATGGTGATGGTATAGCAACGAGAGGGGAGAGTGTTCGTCCATGTACCCTCGTCGACCGTAAGCGGAAGTGTTAGCACAACGCGATTGATGTAGTCGTACGTCTTCACGATCCGACCGATCCAAGCACCGAACGTACGGCACCTCCGAGTTCAGCACACGTTCACCTCGATGACGATCTCCGGCCTCTGATCTAGCAAAGCTCCAGAGATGAGTTCCGTCAGCACAACGGCGTGGTGACGATGATGGTGTTCTACCAGCACAGGGCTTCGCCTAAACTCCGCGACGATATGACCAAGGTGGAATATGGTGGAGGGGGGCACCGCACACGGCTAAGGAACGATCTGTAGATCAACTTGTGTGTCTATGGGGTGCCCCCCCCGCCCCCGTATATAAAGGAGCCAGGGGGGAGGAGGCGGCCGAGCGCGCCAAGGGGGTAGTCCTACTCCTACCGGGAGTAGGACTCCCTTCTTTCCAAGTAGGAGTAGGAGAAAGGGGGAAAGAGGAGGAAGAGAGGAAGGAAAGGGGGGCGCCGCCCCCCTTCCCTTGTCCTATTCGGACTAGTAAGGGGAGGGGCGCGCGGCCCCCTCCTGGCTCCTTCCCTCTTCTCCCTCGAGGCCCATGTAGGCCCAATAACCCCCCGGGGGGTTCCGGTAACCTCCCGGTACTCCGGTAAAATGCCGATTTTACCCGGAACGATTCCGATGTCCAAATATAGGCTTCCAATATATCGATCTTTATGTCTCGACCATTTTGGGACTCCTCGTCATGTCCGTGATCACATCCGGGACTCCGAACAAACTTCGATACATCAAAACTTATAAACTCATAATAAAACTGTCATCGTAACGTTAAGCGTGCGGACCCTACGGGTTCGAGAACTATGTAGACATGACCTAGAACTATTCTCGGTCAATAACCAATAGTGGGACCTGGATGCCCATATTGGTTCCTACATATTCTACGAAGATCTTTATCGGTCAAACCGCATAACAACATACGTTGTTCCCTTTGTCATCGGTATGTTACTTGCCTGAGATTTGATCGTCGGTATCCAATACCTAGTTCAATCTCGTTACCGGCAAGTCTCTTTACTCGTTCTGTGATGCATCATCCCGTAACCAACTCATTGGTCATATTGGTTGCAAGGCTTATAATGATGTGCATTACCGAGAGGGCCCAGAGATACCTCTCCGACGATTGGAATGACAAAACCTAATCTCGAAATACGCCAACTCAACATGTACCTTAGGAGACACCTGTAGTACTCCTTTATAATCACCCAGTTACGTTGTGACGTTTGGTAGTACCCAGAGTGTGCCTCCGGTAAACGGGAGTTGCATAATTCTCATAGTTACAGGAACTTGTATAAGTCATGAAGAAAGCAATAGCAGTATACTAAACGATCAAGTGCTAGGCTAACGGAATGTCAATCACATCATTCTCCTAATGATGTGATCCCATTAATCAAATGACAACACATGTCTATGGTTAGGAAACATAACCATCTTTGACTAATGAGCTAGTCAAGTAGAGGCATACTAGTGACTATATGTTTGTCTATGTATTCACACATGTATCATGTTTCCGGTTAATACAATTCTAGCATGAATAATAAACATTTATCATGATACGAGGAAATAAATAATAACTTTATTATTGCCTCTAGGGCATATTTCCTTCAGTCTCCCAATTGCACTAGAGTCAATAATCTAGATTACATAGTAATGATTCTAACACCCATGGAGTCTTGGTGCTGATCATGTTTTGCTCGTGGGAGAGGCTTAGTCAACGGGTCTATAACATTCAGATCTGTATGTATCTTGCAAATCTCTATGTCTCCCACTTGGACTTGGTCCCGAATGGAATTGAAGCGTCTCTTGATGTGCTTGGTCCTCTTGTGAAATCTGGATTCCTCTGCCAAAGCAATTGCACCAGTATTGTCACAGAAGATCTTCATTGGTCCCGATGCACTAGGTATGACACCTAGATCGGAAATGAACTCCTTCATCCAGACTCCTTCATTTGCTGCTTCTGAAGCAGCTATGTACTCTGCTTCACATGAAGATCCCGCCACGACGCTTTGTTAAGAACTGCACCAACTTACAGCTCCACCGTTTAATAAAAACACGTATCCGGTTTGCGATTTAGAATCGTCCGGATCAGTGTCAAAGCTTGCATCGACGTAACCATTTACGACTAGCTCTTTGTCACCTCCATATACGAGAAACATATCCTTAGTCCTTTTCAGGTATTTCAGGATGTTCTTGACCGCTGTCCAGTGATCGACTCCTGGATTACTTTGGTACCTTCCTGCCAAGCTTATTGCTAAGGATACGTCAGTTCTGGTACACAGCATTGCATACATGATAGAGACTATGGCTGAAGCATAGGGAACATCTTTCATTTTCTCTCTATCTTCTGCTGTGGTCGGGCATTGAGTTTGACTCAACTTCACACCTTGTAGCACAGGCAAGAATCCTTTCTTTGCCTGATCCATTTTGAACTTTTTCAAAATTTTGTCAAGGTATGTGCTTTGTGAAAGTCCTATTAAGCGTCTTGATCTATCTCTATAGATCTTGATGCCCAATATGTAAGCAGCTTCACCGAGGTCTTTCATTGAAAAACTTTTATTCAAGTATGCCTTTATGCTATCCAGAAATTCTATATCATTTCCAATTAATAATATGTCATCTACATATAATATCATAAATGCTACAGAGCTCCCACTCACTTTCTTGTAAATACAGGCTTCTCCAAAAGTCTATATAAAACCATATGCTTTGATCACACTATCAAAGCGTTTATTCCAACTCCGAGATGCTTGCACCAGTCCATAAATGGAACGCTGGAGCTTGCACACTTTGTTAGCACCTTTTGGATCAACAAAACCTTCTGGCTGCATCATATACAACTCTTCTTCCAGAAATCCATTCAAGAATGCAGTTTTGACATCCATTTGCCAAATTTCATAATCATGAAATGCAGCAATAGCTAACATGATTCGGACAGACTTAAGCATCGCTACGGGTGAGAAAGTCTCATCGTAGTCAACTCCTTGAACTTGTCGAAAACCTTTCGCAACAAGTCGAGCTTTATAGACAGTTACATTACCATCAGCGTCAGTCTTCTTCTTAAAGATCCATTTATTCTCAATGGCTTGCCGATCATCGGGCAAGTCAACCAAAGTCCATACTTTGTTTTCATACATGGATCCCATCTCAGATTTCATGGCCTCCAGCCATTTTGCGGAATCTGGGCTCATCATCGCTCCCTCATAGTTCGTAGGTTCATCATGGTCAAGTAACATGACTTCCAGAATTGGATTACCGTACCACTCTGGTGCGGATCTTACTCTGGTAGACCTACGAGGTTCAGTAGAAACTTGATCTGAAGTTTCATGATCAATATCATTAGCTTCCTCAGTAATTGGTGTAGTTGTCACAGGAACCGGTTCTTGTGATGAACTACTTTCCAATAAGGGAGCAGATACAGTTATCTCATCAAGTTCTACTTTCCTCCCACTCACTTCTTTCGAGAGAAACTCCTCTAGAAAGGATCCGATCTTAGCAACGAAAATCTTGCCCTCAGATCTGTGATAGAAGGTGTACCCAATAGTCTCTTTTGGGTATCCTATGAAGACACATTTCTCCGATTTGGGTTCGATCTTATCTGGTTGAAGTTTCTTCACATAAGCATCGCAGCCCCAAACTTTAAGAAACGACAACTTTGGTTTCTTGCCAAACCACAGTTCATAAGGCGTCGTCTCAACGGATTTTGATGGTGCCCTATTTAACGTGAATGCGGCCGTCTCTAAAGCATAACCCCAAAACGATAGCGGTAAATCAGTAAGAGACATCATAGATCGCACCATATCTAGTAAAGTACAATTACGACGTTCAGACACACCATTTCGTTGTGGTGTTCCAGGTGGCGTGAGTTGCGAAACTATTCCACATTGTTTCAAGTGTAGACCAAACTCGTAACTCAAATATTCTCCTCCATGATTAGATCGTAAAAACTTTATTTTCTTGTTACGATGATTTTCCTCTTCACTCTGAAATTCTTAGAACTTTTCAAATGTTTCAGACTTGTGTTTCATTAAGTAGATATACCCATATCTGCTCAAATCATCTGTGAAGGTGAGAAAATAACGATACCCGCCACGAGCCTCAACATTCATTGGACCACAAACATCAGTATGTATGATTTCCAACAAATCAGTTGCTCGCTCCATAGTTCCGGAGAACGGTGTTTTAGTCATCTTGCACATAAGGCACGGTTCGCAAGTACCAAGTGATTCATAATCAAGTGATTCCAAAAGCCCATCAGCATGGAGTTTCTTCATGCGCTTTACATCGATATGACCCAAACGGCAGTGCCACAAATAAGTTGCACTATAGTTATCAACTCTGCATCTTTTGGTTTCAACACTATGAATATGTGTATCACTACTATCGAGTTTCAATAAAAATAGACCACTCTTCAAGGGTGCATGACCATAAAAGATATTACTCATATAAATAGAACAACCATTATTCTCTGATTTAAATGAATAACCGTCTCGCATCAAACAAGATCCAGATATAATGTTCATGCTCAACGCTGGCACCAAATATCAATTATTTAGGTCTAAAACTAATCCCGATGGTAGATGTAGAGGTAGCGTGCCGACCGCGATCACATCGACTTTGGAACCATTTCCTACGCGCATCGTCACCTCGTCCTTAGCCAATCTTCGCTTAATCCGTAGTCCCTGTTTCGAGTTGCAAATATTAGCAACAGAACCAGTATCAAATACCCAGGCGCTACTGCGAGCATTAGTAAGGTACACATCAATAACATGTATATCACATATACCTTTATTCACTTTGCCATCCTTCTTATCCGCCAAATACTTGGGGCAGTTTTGCTTCAAGTGTCCAGTCTGCTTGCAGTAGAAGCACTCAGTTTCAGGCTTAGGTCCAGACTTGGGTTTCTTCTCTTGAGCAGCAACTTGCTTGCCGTTCTTTTTGAAGTTCCCCTTCTTCTTCCCTTTGCCCTTTTTCTTGAAACTGGTGGTCTTGTTAACATCAACACTTGATGCTCCTTCTTGATTTCTACCTCCGCAGCTTTTAGCATTGCGAAGAGCTCAGGAATAGTCTTGTTCATCCCTTGCATATTATAGTTCATCACGAAGCTCTTGTAGCTTGGTGGCAGTGATTGAAGAATTCTGTAAATGACACTTTCATCAGGAAGATTAACTCCCAGTTGAATCAAGTGATTATTATACCCAGACATTTTGAGTATGTGTTCACTGACAGAACTATTCTCCTCCATCTTGCAGCTATAGAACTTATTGGAGACTTCATATCTCTCAATCTGGGCATTTGCTTGAAATATTAACTTCAACTCCTGGAACATCTCATATGCTCCATGACGTTCAAAACGTCGTTGAAGACCCGGTTCTAAGCCATAAAGCATGGCACACTGAACTATCGAGTAGTCATCAGCTTTGCTCTGCCAGACGTTCTTAACGTCGTCAGTTGCATCAGCAGCAGGCCTGGCACCCAGCGGTGCTTCCAGGACGTAACTTTTCTGTGCAGCAATGAGGATAATCCTCAAGTTACGGACCCAGTCCGTGTAATTGCTACCATCATCTTTCAACTTTGCTTTCTCAAGCAACGCATTAAAATTCAACGGAACAACAGCACAAGCCATCTATCTACAAACAAACATAGACAAGCAAAATACTATCAGGTACTAAGTTCATGATAAATTTAAGTTCAATTAATCATATTACTTAAGAACTCCCAATTAGAAAGACATCTCTCTAGTCATCTAAGTGATCACGTGATCCAAATCAACTAAACCATGTCCGATCATCACGTGAGATGGAGTAGTTTCAATGGTGAACATCACTATGTTGATCATATCTACTATATGATTCACGCTCGACCTTTCGGTCTCTGTGTTCCGAGGCCATATCTGTATATGCTAGGCTCGTCAAGTATGACCTGAGTATTCCGCGTGTGCAACTGTTTTGCACCCGTTGTATTTGAACGTAGAGCCTATCACACCCGATCATCACGTGGTGTCTCACCACGAAGAACTTTCGCAACGGTGCATACTCAGGGAGAACACTTCTAGATTATTTAGTGAGAGATCATCTTAAAATGCTACCGTCAATCAAAGAAAGATAAGATGCATAAAGGATAAACATCACATGCAATCAATATAAGTGATATGATATGGCCATCATCATCTTGTGCTTGTGATCTCCATCTTCGAAGCACCGTCATGATCACCATCGTCACCGGCGCGACACCTTGATCTCCATCGTAGCATCGTTGTCGTTACACCATCTATTGCTTCTACGACTATCGCTACCGCTAGTGATAAAATAAAGCAATTACAGGGCGTTTGCATTTCATACAATAAAGCGACAACCATATGGCTCCTGCCAGTTGCCGATAACTTCGGTTACAAAACATGATCATCTCATACAATAAAATATAGTATCACGTCTTGACCATATCACATCACAACATGCCCTGCAAAAACAAGTTAGACGTCCTCTACTTTGTTGTTGCAAGTTTTACGTGGCTGCTACGGGCTTAGCAAGAACCGTTCTTACCTACGCATCAAAAACCACAACGATAGTTCGTCAAGTTGGTGCTGTTTTAACCTTCGCAAGGACCGGGCGTAGCCACACTCGATTCAGCTAAAGTGAGAGAGACAGACACCCGCCAGCAACCTTTAAGCACGAGTGCTCGTAACGGTGAAACCAATCTCGCGTAAGCGTACGCGTAATGTCGGTTCGGGCCGCTTCATCTCACAATACCGCCGAACCAAAGTATGACATGCTGGTAAGCAGTATGACTTGTATCGCCCAGAACTCACTTGTGTTCTACTCGTGCATATAACATCAACGCATAAAACCTAGGCTCGGATGCCACTGTTGGGGACCGTAGTAATTTCAAAAAATTTCCTACGCACACGCAAGATCATGGTGATGGTATAGCAACGAGAGGGGAGAGTGTTCATCCACGTACCCTCGTAGACCGTAAGCGGAAGCGTTAGCACAACGCGTTTGATGTAGTCGTACATCTTCATGATCGGACCGATCCAAGCACCGAACGTACGGCACCTCCGAGTTTAGCACACGTTCAGCTCGATGACGATCTCCGGCCTCCGATCTAGAAAAGCTCCGGAGATGAGTTCCGTCAGCATGACGGCGTGGTGACGATGATTGATGTTCTACCGGCGCAGGGCTTCGCCTAAACTCCGCGACGATATGACCGAGGTGGAATATGGTGGAGGGGGGCACCGCACACGGCTAAGGAACAAGCCGTAGATCAACTTGTGTGTCTATGGGGTGCCCCCCGCCCCCGTATATAAAGGAGCCAGGGGGAGGAGGCGGCTGGCCAAGGAGGGCGCGCCAAGGGGGGAGTCCTACTCCCACCGGGAGTAGGACTCCCTTCTTTCCAAGTAGGAGTAGGAGAAAGGGGGAAAGAGGAGGAAGAGAGGAAGGAAAGGGGGGCGCCGCCCCCTTCCCTTGTCCTATTCGGACTAGGAAGGGGAGGGGTGCGTGGCCCCCTCCTGGCTCCTTCCCTCTTCTCCCTCGAGGCCCATGTAGGCCCAATAACCCCCCGGGGGGTTCCGGTAACCTCCCGGTACTCCGGTAAAATGTCGATTTTACCCGGAACGATTCTGATGTCCAAATATAGGCTTCCAATATATCGATCTTTATGTCTCGACCATTTCGAGACTCCTCGTCATGTCCATGATCACATCCGGGACTTCAAACAAACTTCAGTACATCAAAACATATAAACTCATAATAAAACTGTCATCGTAACGTTAAGCGTGCGGACCCTACGGGTTCGAGAACTATGTAGACATGACCTAGAACTATTCTCGGTCAATAACCAATAGCGGGACCTGGATGCCCATATTGGTTCCTACATATTCTAGGAAGATATTTATCGGTCAAACTGCATAACAACATACGTTGTTCCCTTTGTCATCGGTATGTTACTTGCCCGAGATTTGATCGTCGGTATCCAATACCTAGTTCAATCTCGTTACCGGCAAGTCTCTTTACTCCTTCTGTGATGCATCATACCGTAACCAACTCATTGGTCACATTTCTTGCAAGGCTTATAATGATGTGCATTACAGAGAGGGCCCAGAGATACCTCTCCGACGATCGGAGTGACAAAACCTAATCTCGAAATACACCAACTCAACATGTACCTTCGGAGACACCTGTAGTACTCCTTTATAATCACCCAGTTACGTTGTGATGTTTGGTAGTACCCAAAGTGTTCCTCTGGTAAACAGGAGTTGCATAATTCTCATAGTTACAGGAACTTGTATAAGTCATGAAGAAAGCAATAGCAGTATACTAAACGATCAAGTGCTAGGCTAACGGAATGGGTCATGTCAATCACATCATTCTCCTAATGATGTGATCCCATTAATCAAATGACAACACATGTCTATGGTTAGGAAACATAACCATCTTTGATTAATGAGCTAGTCAAGTAGAGGCATACTAGTGACTATATGTTTGTCTATGTATTCACACATGTATCATGTTTCCGGTTAATACAATTCTAGCATGAATAATAAACATTTATCATGATATGAGGAAATAAATAATAACTTTATTATTGCCTCTAGGGCATATTTCCTTCAATACCAGACCGTTGTACCACGCTAGTATCAATAAAGCGGTTATTTCTGTACCATGTTGTTGTGTATTGCCAGAAGACTCGAGCTTTGGGCTGGCAATGCAGGGTAAACCGTTACTCTGAGCCGGGGTGCCACAATATTGGTCGACGTAGAGGCGCGCATCTGTCGTAGTAGAGGCGCACATGTAGCATGTACACGTACGTACAACGGCCAGTGTGCAAGAAAGAAAATAGGTCCACATACGTACATACGGGCAGGGTCTCAAACGCCTACTCGTGCATACGTACGACCAGGGCTCGTGTACATGGCTAGGTCGGAACGGAGAAACTGCGTCGTCGTGGTGTTCATGGGGAGCCAACCGGCTGGGTCAGAACGGAGTGCGTCGTCGTGTTCATCGGGAGGGCTTCGACAGAACAACCGATGGAAACAAGGCCTGGCGTACCACAGAATGGAGGAAATGGCCTTGTGCTTGACCAGACACGTTCGAAACGGGATCATGTTCATCGGGAGGGGTCTGGCGTACCGCAAAACGGAGGAAACGGACCTCCTACGGTCGAAACAGGGGTCATGTTGATCGGGAGGGGTGTGGTGTACCACAAAACAGAGGAAACAGACTTGTGTTGGAGCGCTACGGTCGAAACGGGGGTCCTGTTCATCGGGAGGGGTGTGGCGTACCGCAAAACGGGACTCCACAGGATACTGTTCATCTCCACCGTCGACCTCCTCCAACCTCCACGGGTTACTGTTCATCCACCGTCGACCTCCTCCAGCCTCCACCTGCGACTGTTCATCCACGGGCTCCTGTTCATGCAGCCTCCACCACGCGCTACTCCACCAGCTACTGTTCAACCAACCCTCTCCACGGGCTCCTGTTCAACCACCCCTCCACGGGGTACTGTTCATCCAGCCCTCCATCGTCTACTGTTCATCCTTCCCTCCACGGGGTGGTCCTGTTCATCCTGCCCCCACGGGGTCCTGTTCATCCAGCCCCAACCGGCTCGAACGATTGGGGTCCTGTTCATCCACCCCTACGGGGAACTGTTCATCCAAACCCGCCAGCAACGCTCACTGTTCATCCAGAGGCAACGCCACGGGGTCCTGTTCATCCACCCCCACCGGGAACTGTTCATCCAAACCCCCCAGCAACGCTCACTATTCATCCAAAGGCAGCATCGATCGGCTTCAGTTAGCAGCAGTAGCGAAGGAATTGCTAGATCGGGTTCAGTTAACAGCCATCGATCGATCGCTCGGGTTCAGTAACGCGTAGCCTGCAGTGCAATCGCTCGGGTTCAGTTAGAGCCCAATGCCTCGCTCGGGTTCAGTTAGAGCCTAATGCCTCGCACCCACACACGTGCGTGAGCGAGAGAAACGCGCATCGCTCGGCCCTGACCACCCACCGTAACCGGGAACACCCCGATATTTTCCTCGCCCTCGCTTCTACCATGGTTTTTCCATCATGGATGGCCCAAAGAATGTCATGCAGCTGCATCTCCGCCCCGCTCAGGATGAAAAGCCCATTTTCTATCATGATTTTTTGTCATAGAAGTAGGACCCCACCACATCTATGATGATATCGGGTTTTGTCGTGGAATTGTCACGGCAGATGTCCTTAGTGTGAGGACTTAGTCGTGAGGCCAACGCATCTATGTGTTAGCTTGAGAGGGGTTGGGCGGAATCGAGAGACGCAACACAAGACAAGGATTTAGACAGCTTCGGGCCCCGGGAAACATCATCCGGTAATAACCCCACATGATGTTTGTGGCTAGGTCTCATTATGATCATGAGAGAGTCGCCGGCTTGGCCGGCTCTTTGTGTCTAGACCTAGAGATTGTTTCTTCTTGCTTATCCCTCTTGGGGTGCCTTGCCCCTTCTTATATAAGTTGAAGGGGTGGGTTACATGTGGAGTCCTATTAAGATTAGGACTAGTCTATTACAAGTGGAATCCTAGTCTGCCCCCTTAAGGGATAACTCCTTATGGTTTCCTCTTAAACCGGCCCATCATACACAAGCCGGCCTTCTGGGCCTTGGGCTTTGTCATCCGTCTGACCCGCTATCGGGGCCATTAGTGAGTCGCCAGGCTTATGAGTCGTCAGACCAGTGAGCCGCCAGACTTGTGAGTCACCAGTCCTCCAGCAGGTTACCAATGAAAACGCCAAACCCGACCGGGTCATACTTCCGGTCGGGTCATACCGTGGGGTATATCCCTGACATTAGCCCCCAGTTTAATTTGGATTTATCCATGTTAAACCGATCCTGTAAAATAAACACAAGAACAAACTTGATAGGTTATGCTCTGGGTTAAATATTTTCCTGAACCGGCACCTGATCATCTTTAAGTCCTTGTCATTTCCTCCTGGATGCATACTCAAGATCTTATAGTAAATCTCCTTTAACATATATGTCCAAACCTTGCCAATGCAAAAAATCCAGGCACTTCTTCTAAAAAACTCTGGGTCAATAGGCCAGCTTCATAACCAATTTGTTGGCATTGCCTCTTGTAGAGAAATATTATAAGAAATAATCCATTTGAGTCGGCTTTCAATGCTCCAGCTTAATAAACATATTGGACTCAAGATTCATCTGGTGATTCACCGGTTTAAGGACATAGAGGCTGGGGAGTTATAATTGCCAAAATTGCCGGGTGAAAGATCGTGGATGTCGCCTAGAGGGGGGGGGGGTGAATAGGCGTTTTAAAATAATTACGGTAGAGGCTTGAACAAATGCGGAATAAACCTAGCGGTTAATTTGTCAAGCACAAAACCTACAACAACTAGGCTCACCTATGTGCACCAACAACTTATGCTAAGGAAGATAAGCAACTATGTGATAGCAAGATATATGACAAAGAACAATATGGCTATCACAAAGTAAAGTGCATAAGTAAAGGGCTCGGGTAAGAGATAACCGAGGCACGAGGAGACGATGATGTATCCCGAAGTTCACACCCTTGCGGATTCTAATCTCCGTTTGGAGCGGTGTGGAGGCACAATGCTCCCCAAGAAGCCACTAGGGCCACCGTAATCTCCTCACGCCCTCGCACAATGCAAGATGCCATGATTCCACTAAGGGACCCTTGAGGGCGGTCACCGAACCCGTACGAATGGCGACCCTTGGGGGCGGTCATCGAACCCGTACACTTTGGCAACCCTTGGGGGCGGTCACCACTACCCGTCAAAATGCTCGGGGAGATCTCCACAACCTAATTGGAGACCCCGACGCTTGCCCGGAGCTATACACCACAATGATTGAGCTCCGAACACTACCAACCGACTAGGGGGCCCAAGCACCCAAGATAAACAAGCTCAAGGGCACCAAGCACCCAAGAGTAATAAGCTTCTCAACTTGTAACTTCCACGTATCACGTGGAGAACTCAAACTGATGCACCAAATGCAATGGCAAGGGCACACGGAGTGCCCAAGTCCTTCTCTCCCAAATCCCACCAAAGCAACTAATGCTAGGGAGGAAAATGAGAGGAAGAACGAAAGAAGAACACGAAGAACTCCAAGATCTAGATCCAAGGGGTTCCCCTCACTTAGAGGAGAAAATGATTGGTGGAAATGTAGATCTAGATCTCCTCTCTCTTTTCCCTCAAAAACTAGCAAGAATCCATGGAGGGATTGAGAGTTAGCAAGCTCGGAGAAGATCAACAATGGGGGCAAAAACGAGCTCAAGGGATTAACTCCCAATGGGGAAGAAGACCCCCTTTTATAGGAGGGGAGAAAATCCAACCGTTATCCCCTCACTCAGCCCGCACGACGCGGTACTACCGCAGGGAGCTGTGGTACTACCGCGGTTGGCCGCAGTACTACCACTGCAGGTTGCAGTACTACCGCGCGCCCCTACGGTACTACCGTAAGGCAGGCAACACTAGGCGCAGAGAAGGCACGGACGTAAAAAATTACTTCCGTACCTACTTCCGCTGAGGGAGGACCTACGCAAAACTCCGGCACGGTACTACCGCACACGAAGAGCGGTACTACCGCGTAGGGCGCGGATGTAAAAAAATTACATCCGCCCCTACTTCCGCTCATGCTGCTAAGCTTGGCCAGAGCCCACGGTACTACCGCGCTCGCGGCGCGGTACTACCGCGTAGGGCACGGATGTAAAAAATTACATCCGTCCCTACTACCGCTCGAGCAGTTGCGCCTTGCCTGAGGCCACGGTACTACCGCTCCCACAGAGCGGTACTACCGCGAGGGCCTACAGTACTACCGCTCCGGAGAGCAGTACTACCGCATGCCCCAAATCAGCAACACTAGGAGTCCTTCATTTTGCAGAGAAGACAACAGAGGGAAACACTAAAAACCAGAACTGCCATAACTTCTGCAAATGAGCTCCGAATTGAGCAAACTCAAGCTTGTTGGATAGAGGAAGACGAGTAGCATCAAAACAGCAGAGAGAGGTATGCCTAACAAGAGAGGAGAGAAACCTCCAACAGAGAAGAACCGGCACAGCCTCCAACATCGAAAACATCATAGAAGATGCATGTAAACTCCGTTTTCGATTGTGACGCCCTCGATTCAATCGTACACTAATCATGCACGCAAATGTGTACGATCAAGATCAAGGACTCACGGGAAGATATCACAACACAACTCTAGACACAAATTAAAATAATACAAGCTTTATATTACAAGCCAGGGGCCTCGAGGGCTCGAATACATAAGCTCGAAAACACAAGAGTCAGCGGAAGCAACAATATCTGAGAACAGACATAAGTTAGACAAGTTTGCCTTAAGAAGGCTAGCACAAAAGTAGCAACGATCAAAAAGGCAAGGCCTCCTGCCTTGGAGCCTCCTAACTACTCCTGGTCGTCAGCGGTCTCCACGTAGTAGTAGGCATCAGCGGTGGCATCTGGCTCCTAGACTCCGACATCTGGTTGCACCAACCGGAAAGAAGAAGAAAGGGGGGAAAAGGGGAAGCAAAGCAACCGTGAGTACTCATCCAAAGTACTCGCAAGCAAGGATCTACACTACATATGCAACATTATCAAAGGAAGGCTGTATATGTGGACTGGGCTGCAGAATGCCAGAAGAGAAAGGGGGGGGGGGGTAAGCCTAGCCTATCAAAGACTAGCTTCTTCTCGAACCCACCATCTTGCAGCAACAGGAGGGAGTAGAGTAGCATAAAGTAAAGTAGTAGTAGTGTCATCAACCTCGGCCGGAGTTCCTTTCTCGACCCCCTGCGAGAAAGAAATCCCAAAGCCATACTATCCAGTTATCATCACAATCCATTACTCATCACCATCCAGTTCTCATCACAAGTATCCAGTTCTAGTTGTATCGATCGGGATACAACTCCAAGTGTCCGTTACCGTAGGACAGGCTATCGATAGATGTTTTCTTCCCTGCAGGGGTGCACCAACTTACCCACCACGCTCGATTAACTCCGGCCGGACACACTTTCCTGGGTCATGCCCGGCCTCGGCCAAACAATACACCGCAACCCGACCTAGGCTTAATAGAGAGGTCAAGCACGCCAGACTAAACCTATGCCCCCAGGGGTCATGGGCCATCACCCCGGGAACTCCTGCATGTTGCGTGGGCGGCCGGTGAGCAGACCTAGCTACCTCCTTCAACAAGGCAGGTGCTTACGCAGTCCAACCCGGCGCGCACCGCTCCGTCGCTGACGTCTAATAAGCTTCGACTGATGCATACGACGCAGAACGCCCATACTATGCCCACGTGATGGTTAGTGCTATCAGGCCAGAGGCCCCTCGGATCAAATATCCAAATCATAGTGGATTAGGAGCACGCGGTAACAAGCAGAGACTCACGAAAGTTGTGACCCCATTGCCCCGTCTCGAGGACTTGCGGCAAGGGCTAGGAATGCCCGACCACGCCTCGTAATTATCTCGCGGGCACCTTCCAGGTCAACCCGACTCCACATCACTCGCGGGTACCCCTCAGGGTCGACCCGCCTTTTCAAGTAACAGTTGTAAGGTCCAAGTATCCGCGTGTCCAAACATCCAGGGGAAAACCCGAGGAATCACCCCCGGTGAACTCCACTCGATGTAATCATCAAGGTGACGTAAGAGGAATCACCCCCGAGGTTCACACTTGAGGGGTTGCACGACAGAGTCGTATCGGAAGTGGTTAAGGCGGAATCACCCTCGATGACCACGACCGAATAGCTACACTACAGGGTTAACATCAGAAGTGCTGTAGAGGTCTCACCCTCGGCACTCGATAGTAACCTAGCAGTGTCGAGCAACTAAGAGGAAAGTGATGTGCGGTGTCGGGGCCTGGTCTTCGATCCCGTTGATCGGGTCTTCAATGATGAAGCAGGGGCAACAAGGACAAGGTGGGGGTCACTGATGGATCACTAACCAACCTATACTAAACAGTTTAGGATAAGCAGGTAAGGTAACAATAAGCAGGTTACAAAAGCAGGCTATGCATCAGAATAGGAGCAAACAATAACAATAGCAAAATCTAATGCAAGCATGAGAGAATGGAATGGGCGATATCGGGATGATCAAAGGGGGGCTTGCCTGGTTGCTCTGGCAAGGAGGGGTCGTCGTCGATGTAGTCGATCACAGGGGCAGCATCAGTCTCGGGGTCTACCAGAGAGAAGAGGGGGAAGAAACATTAAATATAAAGCAAACATAGCATCACAAAGCATATCGTGGCAATAAGCTGCGCCGGGTGTGACCTAACGTATGGCTACACGATATAGGTGAAGGGGAAATTCAACCGGGAATGTTTTCCCGCTTCCGGACCTGTGTCAGATAGATGACCAGAGGGGGAAGTTTCATGTTCAGATAGTTAGAGGCATCTGACAGGTAAACAGACTGCGTGTTCGGATTCGCCTCATCGTTCTGAGAAACTTTCATGTTGAAAACATTTTCATCCGAGTTACGGATTAAAAGTTACGGATTTTCGAAGTTTTAACCAATTTCTGAATTATTTTAAAAGCAGAAAAGGTTTATTGCGTCAGCAGTGACGTCAGCGCTGCGTCAGCTCTGCTGACCAGTCAAACTGACAGGCGGGACCCACCTGTCAGCCTCTCTGTCTAACAGAGGCTTAACTAAACACCGGGTTAGTTAGGGCGCGTGGGCCCCAGCAGTCAGTGACTAGTTAGTACTAACTAACTAACTAATTTAACTAACGTTTTAATTAATTGTTTTTATTTAGAAAAATGTTTATTTAACAAAATATGTGATGGGGCCCGCGTGTCAGAGACACTGTGTGCCCAGTCAGCACAGTTGACCACGGTCAACGTGGTCAACTGGGGCTAGGGGGCCCACGGGCAGTGACCCAGAGGCGGGCCCCAGGTGTGCCACGTCGGCGGCGTCGGGGTTTTGCCGCCGGCGACCAAAACAGTGGCGTGGCTCGCCGGACTTCGCCGGGAATCGCGCACAGGGGGTCATTTGGCCCGGGACTTGGCGCGTTCGAACGAGGAGACGAAGCCGCGCCGCATGGTGTGGTCGGTTGGACGTGGGGGTGACCGGAACTGCGTCGGCGACGAGTGGAGGCGGCGGTGGGGTTCGGGACCTCGTCGGGATCGGTGTTGCAGTGCAAGTTTTGGCAAACGAAGGAGCTGGGCGAGGTCTACGGCGCTCCAGGAGCTCGTCGGAGCTACTAGCTCGAGCGGAGGAGCTCGGTGGCGAGCCCTACGACAGCAATGGCGGACGGTGGAGCTCGGCTTGCGGGCGAGCTAGCTACGGTGGAGGCGGAGACGCGCGAGGAGAGGGAAAAGGGGGCCGGAGCTCACCTTGGGGGCACAGGGTGGCCCGTTGGGTGACTAGGAGCAGCAGAGACGGCGCCGGAGACGAAGAAGGGCGGCGACGACCGGAGACGTGGACGAAAGGGATCCGACGCTTTGGTGCTCCCCAACTCCAGCTGAGGCCACCAGTCGATGGAGAGGGCGATGGCGGAGGTCACCGACAAGGTCAGCGGGCGCGGGGTCGCCGGTGGCCGCAACAACGATGGAGGACGGCGGCGAGGGCGCTCGGGCCACGGATCTGGAGGAGAGGAGGGCGGAGCGAGCGAGGGAGAGGGAGCGAGAGTGGCAAGTGGGCGAGTGGGAGGCGTGGGGGCCGAGGCGTCGGGGAGGCGCAAGCCTTATCCCCTCGCCCAGACGTCGCCG